>NW_006399783.1:7645762-7652905 GCF_000299155.1 Elephantulus edwardii | reverse complement strand
GGGGAGAGAATATGCAATAAATGTACTGTTTAATGTATAAATAAATAAAACAAGTTTAGGGCCAATATGGCAGCTCCAAAATGACCAAGCATTAAGAACAAGTCAATATTTTTTTCCCTACCATCCTGAAAACAATTACCTATTGGTCAAAATGGCTGCTTATTATCACAATTGCAAGAATATGGAAAAAGCCCAAATGTCCATCAACACAACTCTGTTGAGAAACTATAGTACATTCACACTATGGAATATTATGGAACACTCAGGAACAACGATTTTGAAAAATACTATACAACATGGGAGAGGCTGGAGAGTATTATGCTGGGTGAATTAATTTAGGTGTATAAGAACTGATACCATATAAGACCATTGTTGTAAAAACAGAAGGACAGCCAGTGAGATGTGTGGATGTACAAAGAGGGAAGGGGCAGAGGGACTGAGGGTGAGGCAGTGGAGAAAACACAGGGTTGAAGAGTTTCGTGGGTGGAGGGAAGGAGGGGAAAAAAAGTACATGAATGAAACACAATAAAAAAGATTTTTTTTTTAAAAAAATGGCTACTTAAGCTATGGTCATAATGTTCACACTCCAACAAAAAAAGAAAGAAGGCTCAATGAAGCAAATGTTCATATTTAAAGATAAGTTCCAGAAATTGGTAACATTTCTATTGATTTTCTATTAGGGTTCTAGTCATATTGTTAAATGTTATTGCAAGGAAGGCTGTAAATTATACTCTTCATTCTCAGCAGTTATGTGCCCAACTAAAAATATCAGAATTTCTCTAACACAAAGAATACTAACACACATGTAGACTTCACCTCAGAAGAGACAAAATAATACTTAATTGTTAAGGACATAGATTATAGATCCAACTTCCCAGGTTTGAATCCTAGCTCCAGCATTTAGTAACTGTGTGAGCTTGCATAAGTAACCTAACCTCTTTGTGCTTCAGCTTGGTCCCCTTTGCTGTTGTTGGGTACCATAGAATCAGAGCGACCCATAGCTGACCCTCTGGCAGGTTTTCAGAGGCAGTTAATTGCACGGGAGGAGACTGCCTATCCTACCATGCCTATGTGTCTATAGTTTCACTATGACCTAGTTTCAATGAAGCTCTCATGGCACAATAATTCCAACGCAATAGCCACTCTGTAAAAAAACAAAAAAAACAAAACAAAGCAAAAAAACACCATAGATGACATGAGAATGGCTGCTTCTGACTTCTATCAACTGCACACCGAGGAACTTTCCCATCAACGATATCTACAGTACAGAAATAATTCCTATGAGGTCACACATGGCTTACCTAATCTTATACCTACTTCTACTAATTTTAAAAAACAACCAAGGGCTCTTATTCCTTTACTACTGGGTCCAAAATCCATAGCAATAGTTATACAGATCTCAGAAACCCATAATCACAGTTTTGAGGCTTGTCAGAGAAGTTAACAGGTTACAATTCATATTGGAAGCAGGATACAATTACTCAGTTAGAACACCATCTCTAGTGTGCTCCCACATCCTTTAGTCTTCAGACTTGCAGATTTAGGTCATTATTGCAAAGCTTTCTTAGTCCTGCCAACTATGGTATCTCCTCAGCAGTCCTCCAGTAAGCTCGGGCAAAGGTCCCTGGCTCTGGATCTGTGGGATTGCAGTCCCAAGTCTGTTACATGTCAATCTCTAGTTTCCCTCTGTGATTGCTGGTGCTTTTTTGTAGGTCCCAGTCTGACTTATACAGAAATCTCTGGCCTCAAAGGATGGCTGCTACATTTTCTGCTGGTTCTTGCTTGTTGATAGTGAAATGCTCATCTTTTTCTCTTAAATCTGTTCAATTTAAATCTTCAGGATGGTAAACAGACCAATCCTATGAGGAGACTATTATACATATCTTATTTCATCATCCCACTCAACCATGTGAAAGTCGAAGCCAATTGTCTAGAAAAGTTATTTTGAAAAACAAACCCACAACACCACACACTCTATGAAAGAAAGATGAAACAATTTCTTTTCTAAAGATTTACAGCCTTGAAAAGTCTATGAGACAGTTGTATTCTGCCCAATACTATCACTGTGAGTCAGAACTAACTCACTAGCAATGAGGTTTTAGTGTGAAAGTCACCGTGGTAGCACAATGATTGCATGATTTCCATCAAAAGGTTGTCTGTTTAAACCTACTCAGCAGCTTCAAAGGAGAAAATATCTGTTGATATATTGCCATAAAAAAGTGAATATTTGGAAACCCTTTATGGAAGATCTAATCTGTCACATGATGTTGCTACAAATCATAGTCAACTTAAGGATATCTAGCAGCCATCTTTGTCTCTTATCAAATAGAAATGTGTTGCGGTTTAAATGATCTGGTAACATGCAAAGCACTTTGGAACGGATCTTAACATATTTGTTTGCAGTTGTCAGTTTTACTTTGTTGAAGACCTAATCCAATAATAGCTATGAAGTGGTTTTTATTTACCCCTATTTTACAGAAAAAGAAGAAACCGAGATTTGAGGAATTACACAATTAGAACAAATATGGGTATTAAGTTAGAAAATAGAAGAGAAAGCAGTTATTTCCAGCCTGGGCAAGTCACGGAATGCTTCTCAGGTGAGCAGACATAGGAGTTTGAAGGAAGGAGCGGGTTCAACATGAATAAATAGGAGTAAGAGCAATACTCTTCATGCAATATCCAGGTCACCAGGTTTCCTGTGCAAAGGTACTAGAGGTACCAGACATGTACCAACAACATCTTTCTGTTCATCACACACTTACACATCAGTTAAGTATTATGACACAATAATGAAGAAAAACGTAAGATAAAACAATAAATAAAATAGAACTCCAGCTCCACAGGTGTTTGCGAGTCCTTCTCAAAAGACAAGAAGAACAAAGATCAGTGACTCTTAATGCCATTGATTCCCCTCCCCCCCCATTCTGTCCTAATGAATTCCTGAGCATTGAGCTGGTAAAATTTTATAAACAGATACCATTTTGACATCCACTCCTCTTTACTGAAAAATGTCATCTCTCAGTAATGGCTTCAGAATAGACAATTCAAGCTCAAAAGTTTAAAAAGGCCAAAAGGATATAAGAAGTCAATGAAGCATTCTGGTTATGAGTGCAAGACACTACAGTGTGAAAGCAGAGATGAAGATTGTACAAACCTGGCTCACCATGAGCCACTATTCCTACACAGAGTAGTTTTACAAAGGACTTTTGAATCTTTGAAAGAATCCAGAAATCTAGGATTTAATGTAAAAGCTCCCAATCTTAAATATTGGATCAAATTTTGTAAACAAAACTAGGTGTGCCAAGAAACATATTTGAGGGTCATTTTTTTAGCACTTGGCTACCAGCTAGAGCTCAAACTAGTAAGAACATGCAGTGGACGCTGTTGTCCTTCCTAGCTGTGTGAACAAATGCAAAATCTCTGCCTCCACCCACTCCTGCTCTGTACACTCACTCCAACTGGCTTCTAGACAAGGAGCTACACAATTTAGACCAAGATTTGTACTGCCAACGTATTGCTGCTGAAGTTTTCAAGTTTCAAGTCCTGAGCTTAGAGTGAGTCATCTCAAATCCAATTAGTGGAGAGTTCCTCTGGGTTCAGTCACCATTGGCAGAGGGGGAAATGACTCAGACAGCAGAGCATGCAATGGCTAATGGGTCCAACATGTGGGGCTTTTGAAATTGCTGGGCATGGTGCTCTTGGTGCCCAAGGGGAACACAGAGGAGGGCTGGAGGTTGCAACACACTCCCAGCTAAACTCACTGTTGGCTCTTGTGGACTAAAAAGAATTTGAGATATTTGTATTTGACTTCAAACAAAAAGTGAGTCCAGCACCTCAAAGAAATGTGTCATTACAAGCCCTTTCCCCCTTCTTGAGCCTTGTTTTGTTCTGCCTGCCCAAACCATGCACGACGCAGTCAGCCATTATCAAATTATTTGCCATTCCTAGACTCTGTCTTGCCTTAATACTTTTTGTATATGTCTTTTTATCTCCTTGGAATGCCTCTTGCCTTTATGTCCCTCTAGAAAACTCCTATTTATGCTTTAAAATCCAAAATATATGTTACATATTTTGAGACATGATCTCTAACTGGCCTGGCTTGAGGTTAAGGTTTTCCTCATCTTTTCTACACTATTAACTTACACAAACTAGGACTGTGGCACGTTTCACATCACAAGGTAATATTTTGCTTTTTTTACTTGTCTGCTGGATTTACAAGAGGCTTGAGGCTACGAAATTTGTCACATTTCCCTTTATATTTCACAGTGCCTTATGAATGGACAGATAGTAAGATTTTACAGAATTATATTAAATTTGGCTGCATGGCTGATTGACTGGAAGAAATCCATATTTACTCCCATTTTGAAAAAAAATGGTGACCCAACAGAGTGTGGAAATTATCATACAGTATCACACACAAACAAAATCCTGCTGAGAATTATCCAGAAATGACTGGAGCAGTACATTGACGGAGAACTACCAGAAATATAAGCTGGGTTTATAAGAAGCTGTGGCTACTATGCAGAATGCAGGAGCAAGAATTTGTAAATTATCATCTAACTTGGGAGGGACTGGAGAGCATTATGCTGAGTGAATTAACTCAGTGCCATAAGGAAAAATATTGTACAAGACCATTATTGTAGAATGAGTATAACAATCTAGGAGAGGTGGGAGAAGGTGGAAGCAGAAAGATGTGGATGTGCAGGGTTGTACAATTTGATGGGTGGGGAGGTGAGGGAAATTGAAAGAACTTGTTCCGATCTATATTCAAGTTTTGTAAATAAACTAGTCGAGAAAATAATAATAATAATAATAATAATAATGAAGAAGAAGAAGCTGCAACATTAGAGACATTATCACCAAAGTCAGAAGGATCTTGGCAGAAAGCAAATAATACCAGAGGGGAATGTACTGTGCTTCATTAGCTATGTAAGGCATTTGACTGTGTAGATCACAATACATTGTGTTTAACTTCTAGGAGAATGGGAATCCCAGAATACTTTATTGCATTTACACAAACTTTAGGTGGACCATGAAGCAGTCCTCAGAACAGAGCAGGGAAACACTGCATGATTCAAAATCAGGAATGGAGTGCATCAGGGATGTGTCCTGTCTCAATACCTTCCCAATCTATATGCAGAACAGGTCATTCAGGAGGCTGGGCTTATGAGGAGGAATGTGGCATCAGGATTGGAGGAAGACTTAGCAATAACCTGCATTATGCAGATGACACAACCTTCCTTGCTGAAACTGAAGATGTAAAGAACTTGCTGCAGAAGGTCTAGTACTGTAGTCTTCAATATGGACTGAAGTTCAACATCAAGAAGACAAAGATTGTCACCACTGGGCCAATTGGCAGCACTATGATGGATGGAGAAGAGATTACAGTTGTTAACAGTTACAGCTTGTTTGGCTCCACAATCAGCAGTTTTGGCACCAACAGTCAGGATATCAAAAGGTGAATTGCATTAGGTAAATCTGCTGTCAGGGACCTTCCCAGAGTACTGAGAAGCAATGATCTCATTCTAGAGACGAAGATGAGCCTGATCCAGTCCATAGTCTTTGCAATTACTTGCTATGCATCAGAGAGCTGGATAATGACTAAAGAAGATAGAAGAATTGATCCTTTGAGTTGTGGTGCTGGAGAAGAACTTTGAACATACCATGGATCACCAAGAAAACAAATAGGTGTCTGTCTAGGAGAGGGTGAAATCATGTTTCTCCTTGGAGGCTAGGATTTTGAAGTTTCATTTCACATACTTCAGGCATGTGGCCAGAAGGGACCTATCCTTGGAGAAGGATGTCATGATTGTAAGGGTGGAGGGACAACACAGGAGAGGAAGACCCCAGATGAGATGGATTTATAAAATAACTAGGGCAATGAGGGTAGGTGTTAATGGAGTCAGTGAGATTATCAGGACAGGGGAGGCTTCAGAGCTATTGTACATAGGGTCGCTAGCTATGAGTCACAGATGGCACATAACAACAACAACATCATTAATATTACATGCAAGCAAAATACTACTGAAGATCATTTAACAATGGCTACAACAGTGCATAAATAGCCCTGCCAGATATTCATACTGGATTTACAAGGGGCTGTGGCAACAGGAATATCCTTACTGCTATCAGATGAATCCTGACAGAAAGAAGAGAACACCAGAAGAATGTGTGTTTGTACTTTATTGATTATGCAAAGGCATTTGACTGTGTTGATCATAATAAATTATGGCTAACATTGAGAAGAATAGGATTTCCAGAGCACTAATTGTGCTCAGGCAAAAACTATACCTCAGCCAAGAAACTATTATTGCCCAGACAAAGCAAGGTAACACAGTATGGTTTAAATTAAGGAAAATGTTCTTCATGGTTGTATTCATTCTTTATACCTATTTCATCTATATGGTGGGCAATTCATTCTAGAAGCCTCACCCTTTGAAGAAGAATGTGGTATCAGGATTGGAGGAAGAATCATCAATAATCATCATTACACAAATGACAAAACCTTGCTTGCTAAAAGTGAGGAGGACTTGAAGTGCTTGCTGCAGAAGGTTAAACAGCCTTCAATATGAATTGTATATTGATGCCAAGAAAACAAAAACCACCTTGGTCAACATCTATGCACTTGCAAAATAAATAAAACAATGGTTAACAGAACTGAAGAAAGAGATAGCACCACAATAGTGGTAGGAGACTTTAACACAAGAATGTATTTGTGGATGTATTCAGTGTACTACACCCAACTAAAATTCAGTTTGCTTTTTTCTCAAGTGCACATGATACAGTCTCCAGCACTGATCAGATGTTAGGACACAAATGTGGCTCAATAGATTAAAAAACATTGAAATAATACAAAATGCCTTTTCAGACCACGGTGCCATAATACTAGAAATTAATTACAAGACAGTAAAGCTTATAAAACTACGAAGCTAAATAACATCCAGCTAGAACACCATTAGGTTGTAGAAGAAATAAAAAATGAAATTAAAAAGTTCCTCAAAACCCATAATAATGAAAATACAACATACCAAAACTTCTTGATTGTAGTCAGTCTTCAAGGGGCAGTTTATAGCAACAGGAAAGAAAGAAAGAAAGAGAGAGAGAGAGAGAGAGAGAGAGAGAGAGAGAGAGAGAGAGAGAGAG
>NW_006399783.1:7631255-7645357 GCF_000299155.1 Elephantulus edwardii | reverse complement strand
GCACAGTTCGAATCCACCAGATGCTCTGCCGAGGAAGGAGGGACAATCTCCTCCTGTACCGGTCAGATCTGATTTGACGGTACGCTCACACAAAAATAATAAAATAAAATAAAATAAGAAATTATAGAGGTGACATCACAACAAAATAAAAATATTATGAAAAAATAAATTTGAAAACCTAGTTGAAATGGACAAATTCCTTAAAATTCTCTACCCAGATTGACATGGATTGATGAAAACCAAGAGCTAGTATCAATTTCAGTGGACAGAGTCTAAAGTCATTCTCCTTTTAAAGAGAGATCATACAAATTACTCATTTGAAGCACTTGTTGAAAAAGACCAAGGAATGCAGCCTTGGTATGGAATGTCAATGTCAAGAAACAAAGATTCTTACCACTGGACTGACAGGCAGTGTCATAATGGGTAGAAAGAAAATTGAAACTATCAACAGCTTCATCTTACTTTGATCCACAATTAACTCCCTTGTACCAGTAATCAGGAAATAAGGAGACACATTGCACTGGGAAAATGTGCAGTTAAGGAGCTCTCCAAATTATTGAGGAGTAATGATGTCAATTTGAGGACTAAGATGTATCTTATTCAGGCCATAGTCTTTCTGTTTATTTGCTATGCATCTGAGAGCTGAACAATGAATAAAGATGACAGAAAAAGAATTGACACTTTTGAGCTGTGGTGTTGGAGAAGAGCACTGAACATCTGAGAGCAAGCAAATATGTCTCAGGGGTGCAGCTGGAGTGCTCTTTGGAGGCAAGAATGATGAGTCTTTGCCTCAGATACTTTGGGCGTGTTACTAGGAAGGGCTATTCCTTGAAGATGGACATGGTGCTGGATAGGGTGGAGGGTCAGCGAGGGAGAGGAGGTGGACTGACACAGTCGCAATGGGCTCTTGTGTACCAGGAAGTGTGAGGATAGTGCAGGATGAACAGGGTTCAGATCTTTTGTTCATAGGGTCATTATGAATCGTACTTGACTCAATGGCACTGAACAACAACAAAAACAACAGCAAATTCAATAATGCATAGGATATACTTGCTAGGGCAATATTATAAGAGAAGGAAAAAAGGGGCAATAAGATTGGCAAAAAAGTGGTATAACTGTTGCCTATGCTGATGATATGACAGTATACACTGAAATCCCCCTGGACTCAACAAAAATGACCTAGTAGACAATTTAGTAGAGTGTCTGGATACAAGAACAATATACAAAAGTCAATGGGATTCCTCTACAGTAACAAAGAAAACACAGATAAAGAAACTTAGAAAACAATACGATTTACAATAACCTACCACAAATTGAGATACTTGGGTTTAAATTGAACTCTAGTGGCCTAATGGTAAGAACTTGCACTGCAATTCCAAAGACACACAATTCAAATCCACCAGATACTCGATGATAGAAGGATAGACAGTCTCCTTCTTTGAGATTAACTACTGCTTCTCAAAGCCAACTGTAGGGTCAATTATGGGTCAGTTCTGACTCTACAATACAACAGAGACACAAAAGACCTTTATGCAGAGATTCTCAAGTCATAAACTCTTTTTTTGTGTCTCTGTTGTACTGTAGAATCAGAACTGACTCATAGCTGACCCTATAGCAAGTTTCATCATAACAAGAACATGGAAATAGTCCAAATGCCCAACTGCAACAGAATGGCATGAGAAACTATGGTACGTTCACACGATGGAATATTATGCAGCACATGGGAACAATGATTTTGTATATTACTATGTAACTTGGGTGTGGGGGATTGGAGAGCATTAATCTAAGTGAACTAATTCAGTCTGATAAAGACAAACACTGTAGAACGAGTATGGAATCCAAGGTGGGGAGGGGGGAACAAAGGGTGAGGATGGGCCAGAAGGAATTATAATTATAGGGTCACACAATTTGATGAGTGGAGGGGGGAGGTAAAGGAAAGGAGAAAGGCCCAGTATAAAAAACAATGTATACAAATTTTGCAAGTAAACCAGTATAAAATTTAAAAAACCCAAAATCCCAAAACAAAAACATACACACAAAGACCTTTATAAAGAAAAATATAAAATGCTACTGCAAAACATAATAAGAAATCTAAATAAATGGAAAAACATTCTCTGTTCATGGATTAGAAGATTCAATAGCGTGAAAATGACAAGGCTACCAACAGCAATCTACATGTTTAATGCAATCTGAATACAGACTCCGAATTCATTTTTTCCAAGAGAAAGAAAAGGCAATTGGCAAGTTAACATCATGGTACTGATTGGCATGGTGACAAATACATAGACCAATAGAACAGAATCAAAACCCCAGAAATTAACCCCTCTATCTATAGTCAATTGGCATTTGGCCCGGGGTGGGGGGCCCTGGGGACCTATCAAATGGTGAAATAACAACCTCTTCAACAAATGATACTGGTAAAACTGGACTGCATAAAGCTGAAGCAGGATCACATCTCACACTACACACGAAAATAAACTTAAGGTGGATCAGAGACTTAAGGATAAAGCCCCAAACTATACAGATCATAAGAGATAAAATGTAACCCAACTTAGAAGGCCTCACCTGTGGTATAAACAGGCTGGTAAATACAGTCAGAAATGCACAAACAAAAAAGGATAACATCAATGAATGGGACCTTGTAAAGATATCAAGCAGATATATGCACACCCATGTTTATTGCAGCTTTGTTCACAATAGCAAGGAGTTGGAAACAACCTAAGTGCCCACCAACAAACGAATGGATAGAGAAGCTCTGGTATATTCACACAGTGGAATACTACGTTGCATTGAAAAATAAGGAACTCATAAAATATTATTCAAAATGGGTGACCCTGGAGGACATTATGCTAAGTGAAATATCTCAGTCACAAAAAGACAAATACTGCATAGTGCCACTGTTGTAGAATGGGACTGACATCAGTGTTGGGGTAAGATTGAGAAAAACTGGATAAATTATGTATACTGCATTGAGACAGATGAGGGAGAGAACAGTTTAAAAGAGATATATGATAAGGTATTATGGTTATCACAAGAGTCCAGAATGAAGGTTGCATAGTGGCGTGTACTCAGGGCAGGGAGAGGGGGGTGGGGGGATTGTATACCAGTGAAGGAATTTTTCTTTTACTTTTCAAAAAGGAGAGCGAACTGGGGTAAGAAAGGGTGGGCAGGGAGAAAATCGCGACAATGAATGAATGGAAATCCAAAATCTCTGTAAATGTTCATTAAAATTAATAAAATAATTTCTTTTAAAAAAGGTCCTATATGTTTAAAAATTTTTTTCCAATATGGTGAAAAAAACCCTACTGACTAGAAAAAAACCATTTAGCAATACCATCTCAGACAAGGATCTCAGAATGAAAGTTTATGGACTACTATAGTGCCTCCACAAGAAAAATATTGATAACCTAATTAAAAAGAAATCAAAAGTCTTTTCAGAAGACAACATTTGGATGGCCTACAGACACATAAAGAAATGCTCAAAATCATTGTTAATAAAAGAGATGCAAATTAAAAAAAGAGAGATGCAAATAAAAACTACAGTGAGATATTCTGTCACCCCAGTTGCAGTGGCAAAGTTTAACAGTATACCAAGCAATAAATGTTGGATACACTGTTGGTGGGATTGTAAAATGGAATACCACTACACAAGGCAATTTGGCATTTCCTCCAAAAGCAGAACATAGAAATCCCACACCTTTTCTGCTACTAAGAATATGCCCTGAGAAAAAATAGAACTGGGAGACTAATGGAGATTTGAACAAGCATGTTCATAGCAGTGTTATTCACAACAGCAATGATATCAGTCTGTGGACTAATGTGTGCCTGATTCAGGCCATAATCTTTTCAGTCATTTACTGTTCTGCTGAGAACTGAACAATGAATATAAGGATGACAGAAGAAGAATTGTTGCCTCTTTATTGTGCTGTTGAAAAAGAATATAGAATATCACGTGGGCTGCCAAAAGAACAAACAGATATATCTAAGAGAAGGTGCATCCAGAGTACTCCTTGGAGGCAAAGATGATAAAGGTTCATCACACATGCTTTAGGTATGTTGGTAAGACAGGAGATTCCTTGGTGAGAGACATCATACTTGGAAAGGTGGAAGGATGACCAAAGACATGAAGACCTTCAACCAAATGGATTGACACAATGATTGCAGCAATGGACCAAAGGGAGTCAGAGATGGTGAGGATGGCACAGGATAGGATAGGATTCAGATCTGTTGTTCACGGGGTCATTATGAGTTGTACACTACTTAATGACACCTAACAACAACATTGAATTGGAATATCACACAGCTCTGAAGTCACTTGGATGTGGCCTTTCTCCATCCTATGGGCAAGGCATGGGTAATATGAAAACTCAGACCTTCTGAGTTTTCTGTGGGCATAAGTGATGTGATTTGAGAAAGGAGAGCAGGAATAGCCAGATAATCTATTAAGTCAATGATTTTGCTTTAGCTCTATTATTAAGTCAACTCCAGTGGGCACTCATTGACTAAATTATTCATGTTGGGCTCTGTTCTAGGTACTCACAATGATAGTAATCAATTAGAGGAGCCTGTTCCTTACACTTATAATGCATTTTTTTAATGTGTGAGGGGAGAAGAGGTCAAATCAGTAAATACAAACAAGATAATAGCAAATAACAGATAATGTTAAGTGAACTGAAGGAAATCACACAGAATAAGACAATAGATCTATGGCGATCTGATTTCAGATAGAATGTCAGGTTTGGTTTTTCTAAATAAATAGTATTTCCTATGAGACTTAACGAACAATGGACAATTATAACAAGTGAAGTAAAAAAAATATTTCCATGGAGACAACACTGACTAGAAATGTTTGGATCTGGGAATGAATTCAATATGTTCAAAAAGGAAGATCAGAATGGCTATAGAGAAGAGGAAGAAAAAGTAACAAACTCAAAGACATAATCAAGGGCCAGGTCGTGAAGGGTATTGAGAGACCATAACAAAAAACCTGATGGTTTGTGGTGTTGCTGTTTTTTTTTAATTTGTGCAAGATCCTTTTGTTGCATGATTTTCCCACATATGGAATGGGTTGCCCTAAGACAGAAGAAAGAGAAACAAAGGAATTGAGCAACTGAGAGCAGAGGTTGATCATTGCCTGGATCCAACTTGGGACACCACCCAGTTGCTGTCAAGTTGATTCTGGCTCATGAAAACTCCATACGTGCGAGTAGAACTTTCTTCCATAGAATTTTCAATGGCAGCTTTTTCAGAAGTACTTTGCCAGATCTTTATTCCAAGGCATGTCTTCTTGGACTCTCACTTCCAACCTTTTGGTTAGCAACAAAACATGTTAACAATGTGGGCCACCCAGGGATTCCTAACTTGTGACTAAAACAAAACAAAACCCCAAAACTTTATTTCTTCCATTGAAAATATGATTATAGCCTTTATAGACTACATGAGATGAAGAATTATTGAAAATATTAAACTCATTGCCATCGAATAGGAACCTACTCATAGCTGATCCTCCAACAGGCTTTTAGAGGTGATAAATTGCACTTAAAAAGACTGCCCATCTTTTTCCTGGTAGGGACCAGTAAATTAAAACCATCAGAAAGATGCCACTTTTGGGTTAGCAGTGCAACCCTCTACTGATCTTAGTGTGCCTACATCCTTCTTTTGCCTATCAAATCCTACTAGAACTTTGTTTCTCAGACTTAGTATGTACATTTCATGCTTGGTATGAAGTATTCCACATTGGTATTGTGTTAGAATGTAGACTCTGACTTAATAGATCTGGAATTCTGCATTTCCAATAAGCTCCTGTTGTTACTGTTGTTAGGCGTCATCAAGTCTAGTAGTACAACCCTTAGTGACCCTATGAATGACAGAGAACCCAGTCCTGTCCTGTGCCTTCTTCACACCTTCTGACACACTAGATCCCATTGCAATGGTCACCAGGTCAATCCACTTAGTTGAGAATCTTCCTTTCCTTCATGGACCCTCCACCTTTCTAAGCATAATGCCCCTGTCCAAGGAATAGCAATGACTAGCGATATGACCAAAGTATGTGAGATGAAGCCTTGTCATCCTTTTCTCCAAAAAGCACCTTGGCTATACCTCTTCCAAGACATATTCATTTGTTCTTTTGGCAGTCCATGGAATGTTTATAGCTCTCTAACACCACAGCTCAAAGACATTAATTCTTCCAATAAGATACTAAAGCCTCTAGTCTAAGGAGTAAGTGTTGAGAAGTCCAAGAACTAGGGACCCATGAACTAGATGCAGACAATGTCTTCAAATCCAGTTCACACTAAATATTTACATTCAATCCCCTTAATTCTATGACTGGAGCAATCTCACATAAATAGAGAGAGAAGATGTAAAGCAACTAGGAACAATTTCAAGATATATACCTGGCTTCATGGAATGCTGAACCGAGTAGGGAAGCCAGCTGGACCATATCAAATCAAAGTCAGTTATTAGAAGCAGTCACTCCAGATGTCCTACAGAGGCCACCAGAATCATTCATTCCAGAACCTCATGGATGGTAGAATGCAATATGAAATTATGCCTGAGGCCTGAGCACCCAAGATTAGCCAGTGGAGTCAGCTGACCTTGATCAAATTACACTCTATTTCTTTCTCCTACAAATTTCAGTCTTCCTGATGCTGCTCTTCATTGAAGGTTCAAAGTCTTACACAGGATATTAGCTACTTCCTTCTCTATAATTCACCCTTTCACTTTACCATCTGGAATATTTCTCTTTTATAATAAGCACCTAAATCATAACAGTTTGAGGCAGCTGAATCTTAAATTTGCCATTTTGAGTTATTTATTGTTTTTAATGCTTTCTTCCCAAAATTCAGATTCTGTGGTTTGGAACTTAATCCAGCCAGAATTTTCGCTTCCTCATTAGACATCTGGTGGTCTATCCTTTCTAGGACTTCTCTGGAGTTATTTTCCTGTTTCTTACTGATGACTCTCCAACGTTATATTCAGCTTACTCCTCTTACCTCCATTCCATCCTGTCCTCAATACCAAGATCAAATTCTTAGTGATGGACACGAGGGCAAAGTCACTGGGAATAAACTAAACTCAGTTCATTGTCTTTGAGTCAGAACCAACTCATAGTTAACCATCCAGCAGATGTTTTTCAAAAGGTTTTAAGTAGCATAAGAGTAGATTGCCCATCTTTCTCCTGAAAAAGTGACAAGTAGATTTGAACCAGCAGAGATTCCTCTGCTTTTGAATTAGTAGCACATCTCCCTATACTACACCACCAGGGCTCTTTAATAATATGGCAGGAACCAGCATCTCATCACTTCAATAGCATCAAAAGGTCTTCATGCCCTTAAAACAACTTCCTATTTATATTCAAAATTTTATCTTTAGATTATTTCAAATATTAGTCACACTCATACCTGGAAAATAAACAACAATACTTGGAAATCAATGCAAGGTAGAAGACGTGGTTCAAAAGAATAAGATAGCATTTGTTGAGTATTGACCATGTGTTGATTAGCAAACTGATGAAATAGGTAGTACAATTACACCTACTTAACTGAGCACCATGGCTCAGAATAACTCTCCCAAAGTATCTTGAGTTACAGAACAGCGGAGATAGGATTTGAACATGATCTACCTCAAATGTCTGTATTTTTCATTACTTAATACTATCAGGTTAGTAGTAAATGGTAAACTGAGGAATAGGAGATCAAGCAATTGACAAAAACCAGATTTATGAAGTGTCCAGATGTGACAAAGCTGAGCAAAATCAGGTAAAGAGGAAAAATGGGCAACAGAATTTTAGGAGGTAGGCGTAACACCCAGGGAGCTCTGTTGGCTTAGTGGTAAGAAGCTGTGCTCCAATTCCAAAGGCATCTGGTTTGAATCCCCTTGATACTCTATAGAAGAAGGATGGGCAATCTTCTCATGCAATTTACTACCTCTGAGAACCCTCTGGAGGGTCAACTATGGGTGGGTTTTTACCCAGTGGCACACAATAGCAACAAGTATAACAACCAGACAGATGCTACATATTAACTATTATTGCAACATCTTATGAGGATTGCTTAGGACTAAAAGTGAATGGCATTAAACTGCTACTCCATCCTTGGAATGTATCCCATGACATTCTTTGAAGAGATGTTTTTAAGTAACAATACAGAACCTGGTGATCCTCAGCCTGCTATGCTGGTGTGCCAGAAGCCCTTTGGGAATCTGTATTGCTATGCCCCATTCAAGACCAACCAAGTCAAGTATCTAGGCGTGGGCTACTGGCATCCGCATTGACTGAAACTATTCAGTAATTCTGTTGAGCAGCCAGAATTGGAACTACAGCCCAGGGTACAGTAGCTTCCTATTCTTCCTCTCCCTTGCAAGGAGGCTAAAGCTGCAGTGTTATGCAACTCTAGAAGCTGAGAGTGGGGAAGATATTCCTGCTGAATTCTGAATAAATGAGGCTTTCCTCACTTTTTAGTAAGCCAATTTTTTTCCCACCTCTCCTATTTGCTTAGGGCCGGCCCCTCAGAGGCTCTCTTCTTTGTACAATTTGGTGAGTTTAATTACTAAAGTTAACTATTTTTTGTTTGTCATGTACTATCAAGTCAGAACAAACCCATAGCTGACCCTCTAGCAGGTTTTCAGAAACAGTAAATTGCATGGGAGGAAATAGCACATATTTCTCGCTCAGAGTAACTGCTGAATTCAGACTGTATACTTTTGGTTTGGAAGTGCAAATCCTTATTACTAATCCACCTAATCTTAGTGGAGTCAAAGTAAGGATTTATTTATATTGATAATACCAGACACCTGCTTTCAAAGTCCTATTTTAAAATTCATTGCACTATGGGGACTCTTTTTTGTCTAAAGGGCTGCTGGAATCCATGGCAAGTGCTGCTTTGTCACTTTTAGACTCAGTAAATAGTAACAACAGTGATTATACATCCTAACCAAGGTTGCTTTCTGAGACATCCCAGAACAAGAGCTACTGTCTTTAGCTGGAATAGTATTTAAAATGATTCTCCACTGTGACAATAAATACAACCAGACCTATAAAATTAACAACAGGTAATTCTGAAGGGGGATAGTCTCTATAAGCCCACCTTCATGATGGTTGCCAGTGAATCCATGGGATGCCAGGGTTACAGGGTTACAGCTGCAACTCTTTCGCAAGTCATATCTCTTTGATAGATTGTTACAAGACCCCAGGAAAATTAAGCTCATCATGCTCAATCAGAAATAAACTTTAAATGGTGATGGAAACTTCAGAGCAAAATTATCCTAGCAACTCATCTACTAAGAATCACAATAGAAGAATTCATGTCTTTGAGTTGTGGTGCTGCAAAAGACTGTTGAATATCCTATGGACTACCAAACAAGCCCTCAACTAACAGATGCTGCCCTAGATGTGGTTGCCAAGTTGTGTCAAGAAATCTGGAGGACAACCACTTGGCCAAATGACTGGAAGAAACCTTTATTTTTTCCCATTCTAAAGAAAGGTGAATAGAGTGTGGAAATTATCATCAACAACAAGAAGAGCAAGAAAAACTCTCCATTTATGCTGGGTCCATTTAATGGGGGCTCTACTAAAACCAGGCCATTATGGGTGACCCTGTGGGATTTGACAGTCTAGTGGCATAGCATGCAGCATCACAGCAACCTACAAGTTATCTCAGTACATCACTTGACAGAGAAGTGCTGTAGTAATTCAAACAATTAATTCTCTCAATACACCAAACTGACAAATTAGTATTAACCTAGAATAGCAAATTAGTTATACAAATATCATGTTGCTAGACCTGTTGAAATCGGTACATATGTGGCAGAAATGTGCTCTTGGGAGGGTGTTGAAACATTCTGGCTGAGACTCTTGGCTGGTATGCTGGGGTAATGTCCCAGGTATGGATATTATGGTCACATGAAAATATGATTAATTTTTTATGCTGATGATTCACATAAGGCTGGAGGGCCACAGGCTCAATGGTCCAAAGGGTTATTGGTGAAAAATATCTAACTTCCAGGTCTAAGATGTTTAAATAGAAGGCCCCAACCAACAGTGGGCTGTTGACCCCTAAAGCCCACCTTCTAGGTCACAGCCACTTTTACTAAGAGGCCCTAGCCAACAAAGGGCTATTGGTGGGAAAGGCCCAACCTCCAGGTCGAAGATGCTTTAAATAAGAGGCCCCAAAGAATAATGGGCTGTTTATCAATAAAGCCTGCCTTCTGGGTCATAATTGCTTTCCTAAGAGGTCCTCCCCTCCAAAAGGCTGTTGACGGGGTGGGAAAGTAAGATTAATATAGACTAGAAGCAGAATTGATCATCCACTTCTTATATAGCAAGGTCTCTTATAGCCCTATCAATATTAGAGGGACAAGGATGGCCATAGAATTAGAGGTGCAGGCCAGGTTAAGGGTCAATCAAAATGAAGGCAAATAGCAGCAAACATCTTTTCATAATTGGAACATGGAATATATGAAGATTGAATGTTGGAAAACTAGAAATGAAAAATTAAATAGAACACATGAACATTGACATTCTATGCATTAGTGAGATGAGACAGTCTAGCTTTGGCCACTTTGAATCATACAATCAAATGGTATAGTACACTATAAGGGAAAACAGAAGAAGAATGATGCTGCATTCATAGTTAAAAAGGTAACTTCAAATTCTGTTCTAAAGCACAATGCTGTGATAGAATATTATCCATACACATGAAAGAAATATCTGTTAATACAAACATTATTAAAATATATGTCCCTACAGCTACAGCATGAAATCTTGGAGTCTGAAATTGACCAAGCATGCAATTAAGATACATTAATAATAACTGGTGACTAGAATGCAAAAATTTAGTAACAATGAAGAAGAAATGGCATTTGCAAAGTATAAAATTCGTGACAGAAATGAAGCTGAAAACAGAATAATGGCATTTTGTGTGTTCAATGATCTAGTCATCAAAAATACCTTTTTTAAAAAAATACAAATGGTGACTTTATACATGGACCTCACCTGATGGACTGCATAGGAATCAGATTGACTACATATGTAGAAATAATTATTGAAGAAACATAGTATCAGCAGTCAAAACCCAGCCAGGGGCAGATTGTAGAAAAGACCATCAAGTGTGTCCAAGTTCAAAATAAGTCCTATGAAAAGTAATAGTAGTCCACAAGAACCAAAATATGATCTTGAATCTATCCCACCTGAACTTAAACATCATCTTACAAATAGATTTGAAGCATTGTACACCGATGATAAAAGACCCGATGAGCTGTGGGATGACATCAAGGAGACTATCCATGAAGAAAGCAAAAGGTCATGACAAAGACAGAGGAGAAAGAAAAAACTGAAACAGATGTCAGAAGAGACTAAAAATTACAGTAGAGCAATGAGAAGCCAAAACAAAGGGAAAATAACATGCTGAAGTAAAAGAGCTGAACAGAAGATTTCAAAGGGCAGCTCAAGAAGACAAAGCAAAGTATTATAATGGAATGTTCAGACAGCTGGAACTGGAGAATAAAAAGGAAGAAATAACTAGCATTTCTCAAGCTGAGAGAAAGAAAAAGCAAATTTAAGCCTAGAGTGACAATATTGAAGGATGCTATGGGCAATACATTGAATGATCCAGGAAGCATCAAAAGAAGTTGTAGGGAATACAGAGTCATTGTACCATAAAGAATTGACTGACACTGAAAAAGTTCAGGAAGTACCATATGAACAAAGGCCAATGGTAATGAAGGAAGAAGTTCAACCTGCAATGAAGGCATTGGCAAAACAGTATCATTTTATTATCTAGATCTGTTGTTGTTGTTGTTGCTGTAATGTGCCATCAAGTCATCTGATGCATAACGGCTCTAGGAACAATAGCTCTGAATACTGACCTATCCTGAGCCAGTCTCACTGGCTCTGATGCACCTATTCCTATTACCACAGTTACTGTGCCAATCCATCTCATGTAGAGTATTTCTCTCCTACATTGTCCCTCCACCATTTCAAGCATGATGTCGTTCTCCAAGGTCTGGTCTCATAGAATGTGAGATGGAGCTTCAAAATCCTTGCATTCAAGGAGAAACTTGGTTTCACCCTCTCTGAGAAAGACCTGTTTGTTCTCTTGGCAATCCTTGGTATGTTCAATACTTTTCTCCAGCACCACAACTCAAAGTTATCAATTCCTCTTCTATTATTTTTAGTCACTTTTCACCTCTCTCTTACATAACATGTAATTGCAAAAACCATGGTCTGGATCAGGTGCAGCTTAGTGTGTAGACTGACATCATTGCTTTTTGGCACTTTGAAAATGCCTGACAGCACACTTCATCAATGCAATGTGTCTTTCGATTTCCTGACTGCTAGTACCAGGAGTGCTGACTGTGGGGCAAATCAAGCTTAAATAGTTAATAACCTCAGTCTCTCTCCATCTATCGTGATGCTTGCTACCAGTTAGCACAATGGTGAGAATCTTTCTCTTCTTGATGTTGATCTTCAATATCTAGATCTACTAATATATAAATTAAGCCTTTGTCTAAGGCATGACTAAGAGAAAAAGACTCAAAGGATGAAATAGGTTATTTTAATTAATATTTTTCTTTTCCATGCATGTGCATTATTATGTTTTATACAATCTTCCATTTACATTATATTTTCAGGTATATTGTGGGGTTCTATCCCCTTACAATCAACTTACTAATAATTGCATTCACCAAAGCATGTAATCCTACTACATCATGCCTTTTGCATTAATAGTCCCATTTATATAATTTGTCTCTGATATGCCTATCCCTACCCAACCAGGATTTGAGATCAGAGAGAGGTGGTAAGTATGCTCACTTGTAGTGATCGCCTAAGTCCACAGGAGTAGAAGTGGGAGGGATACAACTATGGAGAAACAGGCTGAACTTGAACATGTTCCTTCAGCACTGTCAACCTAGAGCATGCACAAATGCATGGATGAGCATGGAATGGTTAGCTTGACGAGCAGGGAGTTATAAGGACCCCTGACTTGTTCGCTTGTCCCTATGTGGGGGCTAGAGCTGAGTGAAGGGGTCAACAGGTCTGGAACACAGGGAGAAGTATGGATTCCTGAGTTTGTGGCTGATTCTCATTTGAACCTAACCACAGAAGGCTGAGGTTGAGTTGACTAAAATCCAACCAGATGAAGAGAAAATGATCTATGCTGTGAGCGAGGATTGATTACTACAACCTGATGGCTTGCTCGGAGCTGAGCTTTGTTTGTGAATACAAATGCTCAAAGTTTCCTTATGCTTGTTTCCTCAGAGTATCCAAAACAAGAAACACAAATTTCTTTTTTTTCTCTTCTCATTTGGTGAAATGTTATCTAAATACAAAACCTAACTGTCAGCAAGTCTAGGAAATAGAATTCATTTTCTTTTCAGCTTCTAAATATAAAAAATGGTGAAGGAAAAATCACTACCTCATTGGAGAGGACTATGTTAAGTGAACTAACTCAGTCCTATCAGGACAAATACTGTATTAGACCATTAATGTAGAAATAGAAAGATAACTAGTAAAACATGTATGTTCTAAGTGGAAGAGGGTGAGAGAAGAAGGCTGAAGAAGGGCGGGGTGGGGCCAGTAATGATAGGGTCACACACTTTGATGGGTTGAAAGAGAGGTGGGTAAAGAAATAGGAAAGATCCCATATGAAAAACAATGTATATAAACTTTTTAAGTGAACCAATATAAAATAAAAATTTTGTTTAAACAAAAAAATGGTGGTTGGGGGAGAATTAAGAGCCAATTCAAGTGTTTATATAACCAACACTTCTCAACTTGCATACCAGAGAATAGTGACATGTAACTAGAAGTTGTTTGTTTTTAAAATATTTTGTTACTAAATAAATTTAAACCATGCTTGACAAAGCAAAGTTAAATGTTCTTCTTTATTGTGGCATATGTTTGTATCTTTAATATTTATGTGTGAACCTTAGTTCTTAACATACGGAAGAATATCAATTGGGTGGTGTAGTCTGTTGTTGTTGTTGTTGTTGTTTGATGCTGTCGAGTCGTAGACAACTCATAGCGACCCTATGAACGAACAGCCTGAGCACTGTTCTTACATAGAGTTTCCGGAGGCAAGCCATTTTGGAAGTGGATGTGG
>NW_006399783.1:7608792-7630717 GCF_000299155.1 Elephantulus edwardii | reverse complement strand
CCAAAATCTCTGTAGATGTTCATTGAAATGAAAAATAACTTAATTAATTAATAAAAAAAGCAAAAAAAATTCACAAATGACTCTGCAGGACAAAGAAGGGAGGACTCCCATTAAGATTTGCAGCTGTGGAAATCTGAGGCAGGGTCCCTATGAATAGATATAGCCTTGATGGCTCTAAAGTTTTTATGAAATTTAAACCCATTTTACAGATGAAAGAACTAAGTCCAGAGATATTAATAAACTTGCTTACTGTTGAACAATGAACTATTAGTAAAGTCTGAAGCAGATTCCATGCGTTTTGTTTGTCAGTCAATAGTGTTCTTCTAATAGGAACTAGGTTAGAGGGCAGGTAAGTGAGAGAGAGAAAAAGTTGGAACTGAGCTGTAAGAGGGGCTAAAAATTTAAAGGAAAGTTATACATATATGTCTCCTCATTTATTGGAAGTGGAAAACACCAAAACATTCTGGATATGTCCTGACCCAAGACCAGAATGAACTCATTACGAGGTTGGAGCACTTGGTCTTTTTCCACATGTGCTTTGGACTCAATTAGTAACAGGGGAAACTGTTTCTATGGGACATGTCGTCTGTATAAATAGAACCAGAGTCCAGTGGTTTCTAAACAGTCGGGGGACTCTGTGTTTTCCAGCATCAGCTATTTATTTATTTCTGTTTCATAAGATGCATCTTCACCAGTTCTGCCCCATTAAGCATCTGCTCCCAGCCCCAGCTGTGTTGTGTATATTCTTTGTACTCCTGGCTCCAATCCTCAGGGCAGTTGGTGGGCACTTTCTTCTCTGGTTCCTGCCAAGGTTGGCACTGTGGTGAGAATACTTGTGTTCATCAAGGAGTTGGAGAGACTTTGAACTTTGGCAGTGATTCTCCCCTAGACTACACACTCAGGGAAAAGGGGAAAAGGGAAAATTTCTTCTTGGCCCCCCAATTGCCACATCTCAACGAGTTGCTACATCCCTTTCACTCAACCAGCCTGCATGCTTCATTGATTCTTTTTCACAGATTTTTGCTTGCTTGTTTATTTGTATGTCATTTCTGGTTTGAGCCAATCTTGTCACTCACCAAAAATACAACAAGTAAATAATAATTCTGAAATTCTATTTTAAGCCAAGTATAACTAAGTTTATTAAAAGCCTGTTGAGCAATCTGGTTGATATTACGGTGTAGATTCCCTCCTCTTACTCTTCCCCCTTTCCACATTTAGTATCTACTTCAGGTAACTTACATAAATCTTCAGCTTCAAATAGCAGGACTGGCATAGATTTAGAGCTCTTCAGTTAAACTGCATCCCATTTTCAGGCTTAGCTTAACTCTGTGTAGGTCATTCTAGGAGCGAGATCTGAATATTTTAGGAAGAAAATCCTTATATATGATTAAGTATTAGTCAAAAACCCTGGGTTGTGAGTGGCAGAAAAGCCTGTTTAAAAAGGCTCCACTGTTTTTCCTGAAGAAAATATATTTAGAAGTAGTAGTAGTAGTAGTAGTAGTAGTAGTAGTAGTAGTAGTAGTTGTTATGTGCCGTCAAGTTGGCTGCGACTCATAGTGACCCTATATACAACAGCTCTGAACTCTACTCTATCTTGAGCCAACCTCACTGTCTTTGACACACCTGCCCCCATTACTCCAGTCACCAAATCAATCCATCTATCTCATCAAGGGTATTCCCCTCCTGCACTGTCCCTCCAGTCTCCCAAGCATAATGTCCCTCTCCAAGGACTGGTCTTCCTTGCAACATGCCCAAAGTATGTCAGACAGAGCAGTCTGATTTCACCCTCTCCAAAACAAACCTGTTTGTTCTCTTAACAGTCCACAGTGTATCCAGTACTCTTCTCAAGAACCACAGCTCAAAGGCATCAATTCTTCTTCTATCATCCCTAGTCATTGTCCAGCTTTCTGATGCATATCACCTAATTGTGAAGACCACAGCCTAGATCAGGCGCACCTTAGTCTCCAGACTGACATCATTGCTCTTCAGTACTCTGGAGATGTCCCTGACAGCAGCCTTTCCTAGTATAATTCATTTTTTTTATTTCCTAGCTGCTGATACTAAGAGTGTTGATTGTGGAGCCAAGCAAATGAAAACTGTTAACAATCTCAATCACTTCACCATTTATCATAATGCTGTAATTCAGCCCAGTGGTGAGGATCTTTGTTTTCTTGATGTTGATTTTCAATCCATATTGAAGGCTGCAGTCCTTGACTCTCTGCAACAAGTGTTTCAGGTCCTCTTCAGTTTCAGCAAGCAAGCTTGTGCCATCTCCATAATGCAGCTTACTGATACAGGATTCAGGAGAAAAACCACAAATACTGTATAAGACCACTATTATACAAAGCTAAGTAAAGATTTAAAAACAAAGATAATCCTTATAGTTATGGTTGCTCAGGAGGAGAAAGCTGTAGAAAATTAATGGATAGGTAATGATCCAGGTATTAAGTTGGGTGAAGGGAATGACAATAAAATGAGTAGACAATCCCATCAATACTATGTATAGCCCGAGAAGACAATTTCAGTGCTATCTGTACTCCTGAACTGTGGCCAAAATGTAGTCACTGTTTTTTTTGTAAAGTGTGGATCACAAGTCCATCTGTAGATAAGATGCACAGTCTTGTTACTTGAACAAGGGGTAATAAATGGTGGTTTTGTTGCTGACTGTCGTCGAGTCTAGTATGACTCAGAGCGACCCTATGAAAAAAAAGACATGAAACCTTTCTGTAACTAACGTTTCTCAAAGTTCATAGAGTTTCCAGAGGCATTTTGTTTAGGAAGTGGATGCCACTCTTGTTTCTAAAATAAATGGTAATGAGAAAAAAAAATTCTCAGGTACACTCTATCTCTACGTCTTCATTTGCTAATTCATTCACTTTCTCATTCATTCATTTACTTAATTTGCGAAGATAAATTGAGAGCATGTATGTTGGGGAATGTTGGGGAGGAAGGGAGGGCCTCTGTCCAGGACAGATCGCCTCGCTCCGGATAAGTGCAAGCCTCCCAATGGCCTTAAATACAGGGTGGGGAAAGCTCTCCTGTGTTTGGCCATACTGCCTTGAGAAAGCTCGTCACCTGGGAAGACGACTGCTGCATCTGTTGAGCTGGGTGTAGTCCACACAAGGCTGAGAGTCTCCTATTCAATCCGCATGTCCCACGTCTGTAAATCCACCCTAAACTGTCTTCCTGTTTACTTGCTTGATATAAGTATGTTGCAGCCCCCAATAAAATTGAGCTGGATTGACTCTCTGAATGGCTCCCGGAGTGGTGTGTCTCTGTCGTGCTTACCCCCATCAAGGTGTCCTCGTTACCGGCAAATGGACAGTGACACATGCATTGTATCAGAAACTGAGGCTAAAATCCCAGATAATGTCTACTCATCCTTTAAGACACAGCTCAGGAGTGACCAATTCTCTGACACACTATTTCATTGCCTCCTGCTAAGCATTCCAAGTACCAATAATTATTAATCCATCTTGATTGCATGTTGGCCATTTTGAACTGCATTTTGGTAAAATCCTCAATTTCGTCTTCTTTTAGTAGTTGGTGCATATATATAGTTAACAGTCATATTAACATATTGTCCTTGTATGTGTATGGATGATATCCTATTATTTACAACTTTGTACTTTAGAATAGATTTTAGAATTGGCTTTTTCACTGTGAATGCAACATTATTCTTCCTCAGTTTTTCACTTCTAGCATAGATCATATGATTGTCTGATTCAAAATGGCCCATGCCAGTCCATCTTGGTTCACTGATGCCTAGAATGTCAATTTCCATGTGTTACATTTAATTTTTAAATTTAAAAAAAGCAGATTCCAGTTTTACCATACTCATATGTCATATATTTTATGTTCCAATTATTTTTTTTTTATTTTCCATTCTTGTTGTGTACCATCAAAGTGGATCTTACTGGCACAAGAGGAGTTTGTCCCTCTTTCTCCAGAGGAGCATCTGGTGGATTTGAACTTTAGGATTGCAGCTCATCTTCTTGCCAGTAGGCCACCAGAGCTCCATCATGTTCCAATTAATATTGGTTGTTCGAAGCTCTTTCTCCTCATGTTCTAGTCACTTCCACTCTGGGCTCTACCTCTAATCCTATAACTACCCATCTTCCTCTTGTCATTTGTTAGGTTTTCAAAGTTCTGTTGGTTCAGAAGTGGATGGCCAATCCTTCCTCCTTGTTGTTGTTATTGTTATGTGCCATTGAGTTACCTGTCACTTATAGTGACCCTATGTACAATAGCCCTAAACCCTGCTTTACCCTGTGCCAATCTTTCTGTCTCTGACACACCTTCCCCCATTATCCCAGTCATGCAGTCTGTCTTAATCTAGGAGCTTTACCTGTCGACCATGAGTGACCCTTCTGACATTTGAAACACTAATGGCATAGTTTCCATCATCACAGCAACACACAAGTTATACTAGTATAGCATACTAACATACCAGTGCTGTACTGAAGAGACCAAACAACAAACAAGCAAATGTATACACACCTAACATATAGTTAGCAACATGAAGTCATTCTTCAACACCACAAACTCACGGATGTTGTCTCTCTAACTGTAAGCTGTAACAAACTATAAAGAAAATCAGGTATACAAAGTTCATGGCATAGGGCACCTTTTTTTGGTTCCAGCTGAGGCCCTTGGCAACATGGTAGGAAGTCCTGCATGGACAAGTTGAGTCAGCCGGATCTTTGGTGCTGAGGCTTGGTGTGAGGCCGAAGGGCTGCTAGGCTCAAAGACCCACAGACACCAGGCAACATGATGAGACTGTCTTCTTGGTTTCTCAAGTTATTGACTCGCTCTTTGTTATTCCTGCTCTCTTTGGTAAATATCTCTGCTGAAGCACACATTATTTAACATCGTGTTAATTTATCTTTCTCCCTAATGTACTCTGAGAACCTAGAGAACAAATACTCTTATTTATCTTGGCACCTCCGGATCCAACAGCAGGCACAGACAAAGTACTCATTTTTTTTTCTTTGCTGAATGACTATATGAATGATGAGTTATTTACTTAATTACTGAATTGACACATTCAATTCTAGTCCTATGAGCATTTGCAAACTATTAAGGGAATAAATCCATAAATAAATAGTTGTAATACAGTGTGATCAGTAGATTAACAATCACATGAACAAAGAACTGTCAAGCACTTTGAAAGACAACATGTATTTGACATGGCAATAGAATTCTTGAGCAATTTTAGGATATTCATCCAATCTGTTTTCTCATGGCTTCTACCTAGTTGTATTTTTGGGTTTTCATTTGTCTGTAACATAAAATACATGTTATATAATCTAGGATAATTCTAGACAGCACAGAAATATCTTAGTAAATACTTCTAAAAATAATAGTGCCTTCTCAGCCAGCACTGCAAGATGAGTTGCAAAAAAGCATCTTTTTCTATACTTAAATGTTTCCTAATGATTCTCATACCATCATAATGTTGTTGTTGTTGTTATTTTATGCTAGCAAGTCAACTATGACTCACATGAACTATGCCTCTGAACCTTGCCCTATCCTGAGTCAACCTCACCATCTATAACACACAGGATGTCACCATGTCAATCCTTTTAATCCAGGGATTTCCTTTTCTGTACTGACCCTCCAACCTTCCAAGCATGATGTCCTTCTCCAAGGACTGGTCCCTTCTGGCCACGTTCCCAAACTTTGTGAGACTGAGAATAAAAATCCTTCCCCCAAGGAGCAAACTAGTTTCACCCTCTCCAGGGAACACCTGTTTGTTCTCTTGACATTTCATGGTCTGGTTAATATTCTTCACACACCACAACTCAAAGGTATTGATTCTTCTATCACTCTTATTCATTGTCCAGTCCTCAGATACATAGAAATTAAATAGAGAAGACCATGGCCTAGATTAGGTGCACTTTAGTCTCTAAACTGATATTGTTGCTCTTTAGCACTCTGGAGAGATCCTTGACAGCAGTTTTTCCCAGTGCAACTCACCTTTTTTCTTTTTCCTTAATGCTGCTGCCATGAGTATTGATAAGCAAGATGAAATAATTAACAACCTCATCCTTTCTCCATCTATCATAATTCTACCTATTGTTCCAGAACATTCTGATAACAATATGTTCAGAATCACAGAAATCCTGATGGCTTGAGACTTTGGCCATCACATCAGGGTTGGTCAATTGGAGACGGATGTTGAACGCTATAGGCAAAAGTAGGAAGGGATGGTGGTGGAGTAAGGAAAGGGTGGATAAAAAACAAACACAAAAAAACCCCCAAGCAAACAAAAAAAAAAAACCACCAAAAAACACAAACCACCCTTCCAATAACAACAACAGGCAGTGGGGGTGGGCAGCAACATTGAATCTATTGGTCATTTTTATAACTTTGCAAATGACTTTCATCTGCTGTTTTTTGTGGAATGCTAGTCTGTCAGATACTATTATATGTATTTAAAGATTAAGACAGACTAGGAAGAAGGATTGGCCATCCACTTCTGAAATGACAGGCCTTCGAAAATCCTATGTACAATAGAGTACACTTAGACTATCATTTGGACTAACAGACATAACAACTGAAACTGAGATTTTAGAAATGGAAACCCAGAGAAAGAAGAATAGCTGTAAAGGGACACTAGTGATTGGAACATAGAATGCGAGAAGCATTAATGTAGGAAAATTTGACATTATTAAGAAAGAAATGGAACACATAAATATTGACATACTAGGTATTGGCAAAATGAGATGGCTTGGCATGGGACATTTTGAATCAGATGATCATATGATTTACTATGCTGGAGATGAAAAGGTGAGAAAAAATGGGGTTGGTTTCATAATTTTAAAAAGTCATTTCTAGATCTATCTGGAAATACAATGTGGTGAGTGACAGGATAATATCCATATGCACACAAGGAAGTCCAGGGAATACCACTATCATTCAAATATATGCACCAACAACTAGAGACAAAGATGAGAGAACAGAAGATTTCTACCAACTTTTGCAGTCAGAAATTGATCAAACATGCAATCAGGATGCATTGATAATAATGGGTGACTGGAAAGCAAAGGTTGGGAACAGGAAGAAGGATCAGTAGCTGGAAAACATGGGCTTGGTGAGAGAAATGAGGCTAGAGATAGAATGATAGAGTTCTACACATTCAATGAGTTATTCATCGTAAATACCTTATATAAGAAACATAAACGCAGGCTATACGCATGGATTTCACCTGATGATATGCATAGGAATCAAATTGATTACATTTGTGGAAAGACTCGGTGGAGAAGCTCAATATCAGCAGTGAAAACCAGGCCGAGTGCTGATTGTGGGACAGACCATAAACTACTCATACGCAAGTTCAAGCTGAAGTTGAGGAAAATTAAATCAAGTCCACGGGAACCAAAATTTGACCTTAAGTCTGTCCCACTCGAATTTCAAAACCATCTCAGGAACAGGTTTGAGGCCTTGAGCACCAATGAGAATAGACCAAATGAGCTCTGGCAGGATATCAAGAAAATTGTCCAGCTGAAAAAGAAGAGAAGACCAAGATGGATGTCAGATGAGACTCTGAGTATTGCATTAGAGCGCCGAGAAGCCAAAGCTGAAGGAAGAAACCAAGAAAACAAAGAGCTAAACAGAAAATTTCAAAAGGCAGCCAGGGACAACAAAGCAAGATACTGTAATGAAATATGCAGACAGAGCTGAAGTTAGAAAATCAAAAGGGCCAAACTCACTCAGCCTTTTTTAAGCTTGAAGGAGCTGAAAAACAAATTCAAGCCACGGGTGACAATACTTATGTATACTTTGGGTAGAATGTTAAATGATCCAAGAAGTATCAAGAGAAGATGGAAGGAATGCACAGAGTCACTGTATCACAAGGAATTGGCTGACACAGAGGAATTTCATGAAATGACATATGAGCAAGAGCCTATGGTGATGAAGGAGGAAGTTCAAATTGCTCTGAAGGAATTGGCAAAAAACAAAGTTCCAGGAGTTGACGGCATATCAATTGCCATATTTCAACAAACAGACACTGCCTTGGATGTACTCACTAAGTTGTGCCAAGAAATCTGGAGAACAGCCAGCTGGTTGACTGACTAGAAAAGATTGATATTTGTTCCCATTCCAAAGAAAGGTGACCCAACAGAGTGTGGGAATTATCGAACAATGTCATTACTATCACACACAAGCAAGATTCTGCTGAAAATTATCCAAAAACATTTGGAGCAAATATGTCAACAGAGAACTGCCAGATGTGCAGGCTGGATTTAGAAGAGTTAGTGGTACTAGGGATATTATAGCTAATGTTAGATGGATGTTGGCAGAAAGCAAAGAATACCAGAAGAGTGTCTATCTGTGCTTCATTGACTACGCAAAGGCTTTTGCCTATGTGGATCACAACAAGCTGTGGCTGACTCTGAAAAGAATGGGAATCCCAGAACATTTGATTGTGCTAATGCGAAACCTATACTTAGACCAAGAGGCAGTCATCAGAACAGAGCAAGGATACACTACATGATTCAAAATCAAGAAGGGGGTCCATCAGGGATGTATTCTATCTCCATACCATTTCAATCTGTATGCAGAACAGATCATCGGAGACACTGGGCTCTACGAGGAGGAATGTGGCATCAGGATTGGTGGAAGAGTCATCAAAAACCTGTGTTATGCAGATGACACAACCCTGCTTGCTGAAACTGAGGAGGACCTGAAGTGCTTGCTACAGAAGGTCAAGGATTGCAGCCTCCTATATGGATTGAAGCTCAACATCATGAAAACAAAGATTCTCACTACTGGGCCAACTGACAGCATCAGTATGAATGGTGAAGAGATTGAGATAGTTAACAGTTTTAGTTTACTTGGCTTCACAGTCAACACTCTTGGTAACAGCAGCCAGGAAATCAAGAGACGAATTACATTGGGAAAGTCAGCTGTGAAGTATCTCAAGAGTACTGAAGAGCAATGACGTCAGGCTGGAGATTAAGGTGTGCTTGATCCAATTACATACTATGCATCAGAGAGTTGGACAGTGACTAGGGATGATAGGAAGAGAATTGATTCCTTTGAGCTGTGGTGCTGGAGAAATTATTGAATACACCATGGACTGCTAGGAGAACAAACAGGTTTGTCCTAGAGAAGATGAAGCTGGAATGCCCCTTGGAGTCAAGGATTCTGAAGCTTCCTCTGACATACTTTGGGCATGTTGCAAGGAGGGACTGGTCCTCGGAGAAGGACATCATGTTTGGCAGGGTTGATGGGCCACTCAGGAGACGAAGACCTTCAATGAGAAGGATCGATTCTGTGACTTGAGTGGTGGGAATGAATGTGTTTGAGATGAATAGGTTGGCACAGAATAGAATGGAGTTTAGAGCTCTTGTACATAGGGTCGCTATTAGTTGTAAGCGACTTGACGGCACATAACAACAACAATATTGTTCCAGTGCTGAGGATCTTTGTTTTCCTCATATTGAAATGTAGTCTACATTAAAGGGAACAGTCTTAGACCTGCAACAAGCACTTCAAGTCCTCCTCAGCTTCAGTGAGCAAGATTGTGTTATCTGCATAACATGTTGTGGATGCCACATTCTTCCTCATAATGTTCAGCCTCTTGAATGATCTCTTTTACATATAGATTGAAAAGGAATGGAGAAATAGTACATCCTCAACACACCCCTTTCTTGATTTTGAACCATGCACTATTCCCTTGCTTTGTTTGGACTGCAGCTTCCTGGTGTAGGTATAGATTTCATATGAGCACAATCAGGTGTTTCCATTCTTCACAATATCTGCTGTAATTTATTGTTATTTACACAGTTAAATTCCTTTGCATAGTTTATGAAAAACAAATAGACATTATTTTTGTACCCTCTACTTCCAGTTATGATCCATTTTACATCAGCAATGATAGTCTTAATACTATGGCTTCATCTAAATCTGGCTTGTATCTCTGGCAATTCTCTTTGGATGTACTATTCTAATTGTTATTTTATTATCTTCAGCAAGATTTTGGTTGCATGTGATATTAGCAATATTGTTAGATAATTTCCACATTCAATAAGATCACTTTTTTTGAGAATGAAAATAAACGTGGGTTCTTCAATCAGTTGGCCAGGCAGCAGTCCTTAAGTTTTCTTGGCACAGCTTGATGAGCATATCCAGAGATTTGTTTGTTGAAATACCTCAGTAGATATTGTATCAGTTCTTGGGCCTTCCCCTCCCCACCAATTCCCTCAGAGAAGCTTGAACTTACTCCTTTATTATTATTGTTTCTTGATCATATTCCACTTCTTGAAAAGGTTCTGTGTCAGACAACTATTTTTGGTACAGTGACTTTGTTTATTCCTTTTATCTTCTTTTGATGCTTCTGGATCATTCCATATACTGCTCAAAGCATCTTTAAGTATTGCAACTCAAGGCTTAACTTTGTTCTTCAGTTGCTTCAGCTTAAGAAATTCCAAGTAGTTCTTCCCTTTTGATTTTCTGACTCCAGGTGTTGGCACATTTCATTTTCATGTCTTTCTCAGCGGTCCTTTGATCTTCAACTCTTTAACGTCCTTATTTCTTCCTCCTGTTTTGGCTTCTCAGCATTCTAGTACAATATTTAAGAGCCTCCTCTGACATCCATTTTCATCTTTTCTTCCTCTTTGGTCTCTGTAATGACTTTTTGCTTTCTTCATGGATGATATTCTTGAAATCGCGCCACAGCTCATCTCACTGTCATTCATTAGTGTTCAAATGCCAAACTTGTTCTTGAGTTTTGAAATTCAAGTGAGATAGACTCAAGGTCAGACTTTGGTTCTTGTTTATGGATTTGTTCTGATTTTTCTTTATCTTCAATCTGAACTTGCCCATGAATAGTTGATGATCTAGTTCACAGTCACCACCTGACCTGGTTTTTAGAGTTTATATTGAGCTTCCCCAGCAATTCTTTCCACAGAAGTAATCAATCTGATTCTTATGTAGTCTGTCAGATGATGTCCATGTGTATAGTTGCTGTTTGTGGTTTTTTTTTTTTATAAAAGGTGTTTGCAATTAATAAATCACTGATTGCACAAAATTCTATAATTCTGTCTATAGCCTCATTTCTGTCACCAAAGCCATATTTTTCTGCCTACCGGTCCTTCTTACTTCTTCCCAAATTTTTTCATTCCATTCACTAATTATTAGTAATGAATCTAGGTTGAATGCTTGATCTATTTCCGACTGCAAAAATTGGCATGAAAGTTCTATTTTCTCCTCTTTGGCTTTAGTTGTTGGTGCATACATTTATGTAATAGTGGTATTAAGAGGTCTTCCTTGTATGGGTATGGATAGTATTCTGCCACTCACACATCACTGTATTTCAGGATGAAACTGGTCTTTTTTACTATGATTGCAACCCCGTTTTCCGGTTCACTTTTTCATTCCTAGTAGAGTAGATCATATAATTGTCTGATTCAAAGTGGTCCATGTCCATCCATCTTAGCTCATCAATGCCGAGTATGTCAGTATTTATGCATTCCATTTCTTTCTTAACAAAGTCCAGTTTTACTACATTCATACTTTGTACCTTCCACATTCCAATTAATTGTGGCTGTTTGTAGCTATTGCTCATTTCCCCCCCCCCCCAGTATGAAGACTCAGCCACATGGAGCCACAGTACCAGAAATGTGTCGGGGAGCCAAGCTGCTGGACCTGGAGGCACCGTAGGGCTGGGCCTGGCTGGGATCCACTTGGAGCATAGCACCCAGATGTAGCACACAAAAGTGTGCAAGAGAGCCTGGAGGCCCACGGACCATCTGTGCTGGTGAACACCTAAATTATGAACAGGAGTGACCAGAGTAGAGGGGTTAGGTAGAGACCTCATGGTGGGTGGGGAGAAGCAACACTAAATTGCCAAGTTTATCTTTCAGCTTTTGTTTGGGGAAGAATCTTTGCATGTTGATCTTCTTTAATAGCTTAGATAAATATATGTTTGCTTGTCTATCGATTGGGTATGGCACTTGTTTTTCAGATATCATTCTGAAGCTGAGCTCACAAATTAAGACAGACTACGAAGAAGGATTGGCCATTCACTTCTGAATCAACAGGCCTTCAAAAACCAGCTGCTCTGCCAGAGAGGAATGAACAATTTCTTCCTATGTGATTAACTGCCTCTGAAAACCCGCCAAAGGGTCAGCTATGGGTCAGTTCTGACTCTATGGTACACAACAATAGACCACCCTAATAGATCAAATATTTTATTGGTGGTCATCTTGTGTTTAAATGTTTGAATCCCCAAAGCCCAGTCAAAATTTTATTTGAGGCCTAAATTACTTTTGTTTAAAAAAAAAAAAAAAGTAAAACAAAAGAAAACAAAACAAACCATCAAACCAAGCTCTTTGATGTTGATCTGGAACCCACTGATAGCTGAGTGAGTTCTGACTCACTCATAGCTAACTCCTCGGTTGGTTTTCTGAGCCTATACTTGTATGATAGAAGATTGCCCATCTTTTTCCTAAGGAAGGTTCAAATCATCAGTGAACTAGCCTTTGAGCCAGCAGTGACAGTCACTATTGAATACACCAATGGTGCTTGCTTCCCAGATTAAATGAGGTTAGATGAATCAAGGTTCCAATGCTAACCTAGAATATAAGAATCAGAAGGCAGAAATATGGTATCCCTCACTCAAGATGTGCTTGGGTCCTGAGCAAAATAAGGTCACTTTAGTCTTTAACTTCCACTTACCTAAGGATATTCATCTCCTTTTCTCATCATTTTTGTTCACCCGTGGGCTGTTGACTAATGAGATTTCCATAACTAACGTGGTCATGAAAGTGGACCACTCTGATCCCCTGCTGTACCATAGTGGATATAATTGATGTAACAGCATGTTACATGGCATTTGTTTGGAGGCCTTGCTGCCACTGGCTACTCTCAACCGATAACTGAGCTTAAGAGGGATCTAAGATGGGCCCATTCCTACAAGACGCTGGATGAATTGACTCTAGGACTCTCCATCAACCTCACTGAAACTTTATTAGAGCTGGAGTTTGAATCACTACCTATCCAACTCTCTTATTTACCCTCACTCATTAATAGGGGCTGGATTTGTACGGTAAAATGGCAACTCTCCCTTATTCTTCTAGCTACCTTTTTGTTTCCCAAATATCTTAAATATTTCATCTCAACTTGGTTTCTGCTTCTAAGAGGACCAGAAGTTACATCATTTCTGTCTTGTAATTTCATATAGGAAACATATAGCAGGGAACTTCCTCACTCTTTAAAGTATGAGCACTCCCTAGTCAAGATTACACAGGATAGTAGGGAAGAAAGGGTAAACAATAACTTGAAGAAGTATTTCTTAGAGTCAGAGGAACTGATCTTGCAAAACAGGTTTCAAAAGACTTTCCAGACAAACAATGAGAAGGAAGAAAATCCTGGAGATTTATTCTAAAATACCAGCTAACAAAGATCCTCATGATTACAGCAGTCTGATTTTATTGTACATGATGTCAACATGAGCCAAGGCCTAATTGATGTCAACTAATAACAACAGAAAAAAAAATTGATGCCTTTGAGTAGTGATGCTGGAGAAGAGTGCTGGATATTCCATGGACTGTCAAAAGAACAGATTTGTCTTGGAAATAATGTCGCCAGAGTGCTCCTTGTAGGCAAGGATGTTAAAACATCATCTCACATACTTCAGACATAATTCTAGGTGAGGTTATTCCTTGGAAAAGCACATCACTCTTGGAAAGATGAAGAGTCAGTGAAGGAGAGGAAGACTCCCAATGAGATGGATTAACACAGTAACATCAGCAATGGGCTCTAGTGTGTCAGAGATAGTGAGGATGGCTATTCATACGGTCGCTAGGAATCATACTCTACTTGACAAGTCTTTATTGAAGCTTGCTCTGTAATCTAAAATGTGTTCTATTCTGGAGACTGATTCATGTGCACTGAAAAAAAAATGTTTCCTGCTATTGAGTATAGTGTTCTGACTATATCTACAAAGATGAGCTTATTGATTGTGGCATTTGAATATTCCGTATCTTTGTTAAATTTCTTTTTTAAATTTTTAAAATTTCATACTGGTTTATTTACAAAGTTCGTAAAGTTTGTATACATTGTTAAATTGCTTTATAGTTATCTTAGGGCAAAGAAGCTGTGCTGCAATTCTGAAGGCGCTGCAATCCAAGAAGCATATGGTTCAAATCCACCAGCTCCTCCACTGGAGGAATCTGGACAATCTCCTCCAAAGCAACTAACTGCCTCTGAAAACCTGCCAAAGGGTCAGCTACAGATTGATTCTAACTCTATGGTACACGACGATCCTTCATTTAAAATAATATTTTCAATTTTTCTACTATTTTTTGAAACTTTCTTCTATTTCTTTTTTAAATTATCTTGGAGTTTATATACAGAGAAAGCCATATGTTATTGGTTGTTATGTGCTGTCAAGTTGACTCCGACCCTATGTACAGCAGCTCTGAACCTTGTGCTATCCTGATTCAATTTCATCATCTGTGAAACATTTACCCCCATTAAGCCAGTCACTGAGTCAATCCATCTTATCCAGTGTCTTCCTATCTTGAGATGTCCCTCCACCCTGGTCCCTCTTTGCAACATGTCCAAAGTGTGTCAGATGGAGCTTCAAAACCTTGCTTCCAAGGAGCAGCCTGGTTTCACCTTCTCTGAGATGGACCTGTTTGTTCTCATAGCAGTGCATGGTATATGCAATGCTCTTTTCCAGCACCACAACTCAATGGCATTGATTCTTCTTCTATCATCCTTAGTCATTGTCCAGTTCTCTGATGCATAACTGTGAAGACCTTGGTCTGGATCAGACACACCTTAGTCTCTAGACTGACATCATTGCTCTTCAGTACTCTGGAGAGGTTCCTGACAGCAGATTTTCCTTATGCAATTCATCTTTTTATTTCCTGGCTGCTGGTACCAAGAGTGTTGATTGTGGAGTCAAACAAACTGAAACTCTTAATAATCTCAATCTCTTGTCTGTCTGTCATGATGCTGCCAATTGACTCAGTAGTGAGAATCTTTGTTTTCTTTATGTTGAGCTTCAATTTGTACTGAAGGCTGCAGTCCTTGATCTTCTGCAGCAAATGTCTCAGGTGCTCCTCAGTTTCAGCAAGCAAGGTTGTGTTATCATCATAATGCAGGTTGTGGAAGAGTCTTCCTCCAATCCTGATGCCACACTCCTCTTCACAGAACCCAGCTGATCTGTTCCACACATAGACTGAAGTAGTGTGGAGATAGGACGCAGCCCTCATGTATACCTTTCCTGATTTTGAACCATACAGTGTTTCCTTCATCTGTTCTGATGACTGCTTCCTGGTCCAAGTATAGTTTGCACGAGGACAATTAAGTCTTCTGGGATTATCAGTCTTCTGAGAGTCAGCCACAGTTTGTTGTGATCCACACAGTTAAATGCCTTTGTGTAGTCAATGAAACACAAATAGACATTCCTCTCATACTCTCTACTTTCAGCTAACATGCATCTGTTGTTCATAGAATCACCAAGAGCTGTACTCAACTCAATGGCACTGAACAACAACAACAAAGTATTTCCTTGCTTTAGTTGTACAGCAACTTCTTGATCGAGGTATAGATTTCATATAAGCATAATTAAGTGTTCTAGAATTCATATTTTTCCCCATGTTAGCCATAGTTTTATTTTTCAGATTTTTTTCTTATTCGGGTTGTATCTGGCTGATGTTGTCTTGCAGTCCTGAGTTCTAATCTTAGATTGTTGTCTGATGTTGTTGTTTCTCTGAATGTTTTCATATTTCTTATACATTTGACCTGATACTCACAAATTTCTGTTTAACTTTAAATGTCTAACCTTTCAAATTGTATTTGAGAGACAATTCTTTATTGGAAGTTCTTTCAGGAATTTTATATAGTCATTAGCTTAGAATTTAATGATTTCCTTTTTTCCCCTTCCTCAACAAAAGTATTCTTTCTTTGTCTTTGGTTTAGCAAGTTTCATTATGATATATCTTAATATTCTGGAGTCTACCCTGTATGAAATATTTTCAACTTCCTACACAGGTATATTTTTGTGTTATATCATTAGAGGATGTTTTGCAGGCAAATTTTTGACAATTTTCTCTTGTTTTCTTTGTGTATGTGTGTGTTCTTTCTCATACTCTGAAATTTTCATCATGTATAATTTTTTCTTCTTGATAGCGTCATGCACCATTTATAGGCTTTATTAACTTTTCTTCAGTCTTCTTTCTGATTTTCCTCAAACAGATTCATGTCAAGGGATTTGCCCTCTATTTCACTGATTATCTTCAATTGCTTTAATTTGATCAGGCTCCTATTGACAGCATATAACAACAATAACAATCTTCTGTTAGGGATCTCCACAGATATTTGATTTACCCCTCTGGTGGCTTAATGGTAAGGAGTTGCACAGTGACAGTAGCCATGGCCTCATGTGTGTCAGGGATGAAGAGGATGGCACACAACAGGACAGATCTGTTGTTCATAATGTCCCTATGAGTCACAGTCAACTTGATGGCACCTAATAACAGTAGGAGGTTACAATGCTAACCAATGGCTGTACCTCACTGATGATTTAATCTACCAGTGGCTCTGTGAGTAACAAAACAATCTCCTCCGATGTGATTTAGTCTCATAAATCCAATGGAGGTTCATCTATGAGTCAGGCCTAACTTAAAAGCAAGAGTATTTTTTTAAGAGTCTTCTATTGAGATGCATATTTATGAAATTCTATTTACTCTTTGGATTTCTAATTGCTGAGTTAGTGTAGTCTTTGTTTATTCATTTTGATGTTTGCTTCTTGTATTATTGCTCCAAATCCTTCTATCTCTTTGTCTGCGTTTTCTTAATTTTATCTTTTATCCTCTATCTCTTGGAGGGCTCTGTGCATTAGTTTTTTAAATTCCTTACTAAGTAGTTCCGTTAACACTTTTTTTCTATATAAGGTGTTTTGTCATTTGCTGGAGTCATCTTGTCTTCTTCCTTATGTGGTTTGATATTTTCTATTGTCTCCAAGGCAGTAAAGTGTCATTTCATTCATTCATTCATTCACTGTATGTTTGGTCACAACATCACTTTTGTTGGTTTGGAGTTTTCTTACATATTCAAGTAGACTAGATATACAAGTTACAGAGATCCAACCACACAAGAGTTCTCTGAGGGAATAGGGCAGGAACTGAGCATCTTAGCAGGAATCTCTGTTCACTAGTTTTAAGGAAGTTTGTGGTTGGTGTTGTTGCTGAGGTCATTTGGTTTCCTTGTTGGTACTTGGTGGTAAGGAGTTTTATTGACAACCCAAAGGAAGAGTCCACTAGAATTAGAATTCATTAGATGCTATCTGTATGAAAAGTGGCAATCTTCTTCTGTGTGATTAACTTTCTCTGAAAACCTGCTAAGGGGTCAACTTTGAGTAAGTTCCAACTTGAAGATATACAACAACAATCATATGGGTGCTGAATGTTTTGAGTTTTCTCACTGGCTGACTGATTGTATGTTGTGTGTGAGCACATTGTAGTTGCCAAGGGGTCAAAGCAAGGGTATCTGGATATTAAGTCATTAGCTATGTGGCACAAAAACTTGAATCAAGATCCTGGGAGTGTTGGATTTTTGTTAAAATTGTTGGAACAGGCAGGAACCTCCAGCTGAATGGAGGATGGTGTGTGAGTATTGATACAAGGAGGATGACCACTAGTTCACTGACACTGGAATGGTATGCCCATGTCTATGAGAACATAACATGTGACATGATGTGTTGTAAATTTTTGGACCCTCAGTACATGTGACTGGAGGGGTATCAGGTATTGCTGGTCTTCAGGTACCCAGCAGAGCAGGTGGTTGAGCATAGGAGAAGGCACCTTGTTGAGTGGGCTTTCACTGCTGCAAGCTAGGTGAAACAATGAGCACTATCTGTCTGTGGGCTCCTTGAGGAAGCAGATGAGCACAGGTATGAGTAAAGCTGTTCTGCAGCCCTCTGGTCTCAGTGGGAAGGGGGAAAGGTGGGTGCTATCAATGTGTGGGTACCTAATGTAAATGGCTTAGTAAATGGCGTATGTACTGCTGCTCAGTAAATCCCTATCCCATAGGATAGGGGAGTGTTGAATACTACTAGACCATGATCATATGTGGTAGGGGGGATTGATGAAAGAGGCTGGGAAGCACCATAGTTTTATAGGTCTTAGGTAAATGGGATGGCTAGAACGTGGTGGGTATACAATTTTCACAGTGTTGGGAACACTGCTGCCTTATTTGTGATGTGGATGCAGAGTCTTCATACTTGGCTGAACTAGATGATAGGGCTTCAGTTGTGAATGCTGCTGTTAGCAGAAACAACATAGCTGAAAAAGATCTACGGTTCACACACATGCAGATAGTTCATTTATAGTCTTCTCAAAGCCCAAAGTCAAATACATGGGCTACTTCTCTCATTTCTTTGTCCTACATTCCAGTCTGGGTTTTTGTTTGTTTGTTTGTTTGTTTGCTTGTTTTTCTTTTCTTTAACCCTGTTTACATTTTAAGGCTACTGTTGAGATTCATTTTGAACTGGTATTCTTGGAAACAACTGGGAATTTACTTGAAAATTAATAAAAGAGAGGAAAAGTTTGCATTGCAATAGCTTTGACCGGGTTCCTGTCTCTGTAAGGCCCATCAACACTGTCCATGATCCACGCACCCAAGCCAGAGTGAAACATGCACAGAAACATGAGGATCTCACAGTAACAATTAGGCACATCTTGATATTGTTATTCTTTAATTATTAGTAGGAGTGGAAAAATTAATAAAAGTATAGACCTCTTTTACATTCAAAATAAAGATTTATTTTCCATATATTTATTAAATGTAATTTTCCTGAACTAGACTATTTCTTGAGTGGCATATTAAACCATTTAAATGTAGACATTCTAATAAATCATGCCTAGTAAAGAGTGCATAAAGCTTAATGAATTTTTCCATTTCAAAATTTCAGCCAGCTGGGTTGTTAAAAGCAAATCTCAGATGGCTGCTCTGAAAGTTGACTGTGAGACCTTACACATATCATGTAAATTGCAAGTGCTTGCCTCAAAAATGCCAACAGATAGAGGCTGTCGGTGAAAGAGTGCTTAATTGCAGCCAAATCAATTTATATTTCACATTTTATTAGCAGTCATGTGTGAGAGCTACTCCAGCTTTACTTCAGTGACATGTTAATAGTTAAATGCTACCAGAAAGTTTGCTAACCAAAAGGTTGGCAGTTCAAAACCATATGGACACTCTAAAGAAAAAAGACATGGTGGTCTTCTGCAGATTGTTGTTGTTTGTTGTTAAGTACAATTGATTCATAGATACCCAATGAACAAAAAGCCCGAACCCTACCCTGTTCTATAACTATTGTCGTTTCTCTAAACCCATAGTTTCCAGAGGCATCTTGTTTAGGAAGTGAATGCTACTCCTGATTCCAAGCTTGTCTTAACCTGGGAGCTTCACCAAACATTGTCCACCACGAATAACTATTATGGCATTTTAACACACCATTGTCACAGTGTTGAGCATCACAGAAACCCCAAGTTACATCAGAACAGCAAATAGGCAGATCAGTGCTGTACCACTTAGAAGAATGTTAGTCCCAAACAAAATTAACACCAGGCCAAAGGGTTACAGGCCTGAATTCCCAATGAACTTTTAAATACCCAGGTCCTCGACAAGGTCCTATTGAGTCTAATTAATAGGCTTTCCACCCACAGCTCATTATTAGCTAGATCCAGCAAATCAAATCAGCTCACACACGATTATTAACAAAATAAAAAACACAAATAAAATCCACACAGAGTACAGGCTAGAAAACCCTATGGGTCAATTTTGTCATATGAGGCTTCTATGATCTAAAATTTTCTCAACATCACCAAACAACAATATAAATTGGTTGGCTTAATGGCCTGATGGCTTTCGCTTAAATTTTATTCTTAAGATTAAGTTTTAAAATTATTGCTGTGTACAGCACCATACCATGTTCATTAAATATCCTGCTGGGGATGTTGGACATCATCTGTCCAGAGGAAAACTAAGTAGGGGTTTGTGAAAGAGTATTTTGCTGGTTCATACACCTGGAAAGGAAAGGAAAGACGTGATAAGGAACAGAGACTCTAGAGTTTTCTCAGAGTCATAGATGGAAGGTTTTACAGTTATAGAAACAAGGGCATAAGTATTAAAACAGGGACAATTTCAATTCTAAAATGGGAAAATTTTCCTTAGGGAACATTTTGCAATGTCTGAAGGTATTTATAGTTATCACAAATTATTGAGAGTGTCTACATGCATCGTATGAGTAGAAGCAGAAATGCTGCTAAGCATCCCACAATTCATAGGACAACTCCCAAAGCAAAGAATTATCCAGTAAAAAATGTCAACCATGCTAACGTTAAGAAATCTTGCAATTCAATACAGATACCAGAGTAATTTTTCAAAGACATAGAAAAAACAATTGGCAAGTTTATTTGGAGAGGAAAGAGACTCCAGGTAAGCAAAGCACTTCTGAAAAACAAGTGAAGTGGGAGACATAGTACTCCTTGACCTCAAAACTTACTACACAGCTGTAATAACTAAAATAGCATGGTTCTGGTACAATGAGAGACACATACACCAATGGAATAGAATCAAGAAACCAAAAATTAGCCCATCTATCTACAATCAAGTGGTATACAACAAGAAAATAAAGCCTATCAAATGGGGAAATGACAAGCTCTTTAACAAATGGTTCTGGCGCAACTGAATTACCTGCAGAAAGCTGAAATAAAATACACAACTCACACCATACAGAAAAATCAAGGCAAGGTATATCAGAGACCTAGAGGTAAAGCCCAAAACTGTAATGATCATAAGAGACAAAATGGGACCAAACTTAGAAGGCCTAACCTTATGGTATAAATAGACTGGCAAATAGAGCCAGAATTGCTCAATAAGGAGAGGATAATATCGAAAAATGGGATTTTTAAAAGATTCAAATCCTGTGCCTATCAAAACCTTTTCCAATAGGAGGAAAAGAAAACTGACCGGGGCGGAGAGGGGGGCGGATTTTGGAAACAGAACTCAGGTAAGCATTTCACAGCAAAGTTTACAGAATCCTACACAGCCTCCCCAAGAAAAAGACCGATAACACAATTATAAAATGAGCAAAAGACATATAAAGACTTTTCACTAAGAAAGACATTTGAATGGCCAAGAGACATCTGAAAAAAATGCTCAAAATCATTGGTAATCAGATAGATGCAAATCAAAACTACAATGAGATACTATCTTATCCCAGTAGAAGTAGCAAAGTTTAACAGGACAGCAAGTAATAAATGTTGGATAGGATGTGGAGATATTGGTACTCTCATATACTGCTGTGGGATTGCAAAATAGTACAGCCACTCTGGAAGGTAGCTGGCATTTCCTCAAAAACCTAAACATGGAAATTCTGTATGACAGTTATTCTGCTGCTAGGACTATAACCCAAGAAAAATAGAACTGAGATACAAACAGAGACTTGTACACTTATGTTCATAGCAGTGTTATTCACAATAGCAAGAAAATAGAAACACCTCAAATGCCCACCAACAAATGGGTTGAGAAATTGTGGTACATTCACATGATGGAGTACTATGCAGCATTCAGGAACAACAATTTTTTTTTTTAAATGCTAGAAAATATGTGAGAGTTTAGAGACAATTATGCTGAATGAACTGACTCAGTCTCATAAGGACAAATACTTCATAAGACTATTATTATAAAAAAAAATGGAAGGATAACTAGCAAGATGTGGCTAGAAGTCCAAAGAGGGAAGGGGAAGAAGCAGAAGGGTTGATGGTGGAGAGGGGTGGAAATGACAAGGCCACAGAGTTGGTGGGTGGAAGGACGGTTTGAAAGAATTAGGAAAGATCCAGTGGGGACCTAGATGGGATAATAAGTGACATAGATCAATGGTGATTAATTTGATCAAACA
>NW_006399783.1:7596629-7607560 GCF_000299155.1 Elephantulus edwardii | reverse complement strand
ACACACACACACACACACACACACAGCAGATGCATCTAAAAACCAAGGAGTCCCAAGGATTGTTGTGCCTAGTAGTAAGAAGCTGTGTTGGACCCCAAATTCTCATGGTTCAAATCCACCAGCTGTTCCACAGGAAATGGATGGGCAATTTCCTCTTGTGCAATTTACTGCTTCTGAAAATCCACTGGAGGATCAGCCATGGGTGGATTCTGTACAATTCACACAACAACAACAACAACAAGAAATGGAAGTTCACAAGGAAGGATCTCTCTTTATAACCATGCCTTGCATTCTAGCTATACCTATTGTAGCTCTAAAACTTCAAGGTTTTCAAGCTACAAGGAAAAAAATTCTACTATTTAAAGTCATCCATTTGTGGTTTGATATTTTTCTTGGACATGAGTACTAGGCAACAAAGACAACCCCAAGGCTCTGTTTGATTCAGGCCCTGATTGATTCAAACATTGTCCACCTCTCCAACAGTTGGGTCCTTTATGTTTCTTTAGTCTTGTGTCAGCCACTTCGGCCTTCTTTCAGTTGTTTTTTTAAACTATTTTTTATTGGTTAGCACATAATGATTAATACACAACGTGTTTTGTACATGTACTTTGTGCTTTATATACAATCGTTCATATCCACCATATTTTACATAATTACCATTGCTCTGTTCCTATTATCACACCATCTTTTCAAGCCCCTGTGGGACTTACAGCACATTGTGTATTTTCCCACTTCCCAGTCTTTCTTTGAGCTTTCACATTTTTCCTTCAACTCTCTTCCATATCACCCATCTTCCCTTGCCTGTTTCACTCTATCTGCCCTTTGAGCCTCAGTGCAAAGGCTCTTTCTTTCTCAGAAAAGTCATGTACCACTAAATTAAGAAAGTTTTATGTTCTTTCATTTTTCTTCCATCTCTCAAATCACAATTTATATTGGATCGGTCCATCTCCCAGATGCAGGAGAACAGGAACTTGTTTCTTGTGTCAATTTGTTATCACTTTATAACCCCACAATCTATGATGGGCAAATTTTAGTGGAGCTTCAAGATCAAGACAGAATAGGAAGAAAGGTCTAATGATACACTTCCTAAACTCAGCCAGTGAAAATTTTATGGATCAAAACATCAGAACATTTTCCTACCGATTTTCTTTGGGCACATTATCAGAATAACATCATTTCTGAAGGAGGATGTTGTGTACAGTGAAACAGAGGACCATCCAGAGTGAGTGTGAGAGTAAGGTAGATGGGCATGACGACCACACTGGGGACTCGAACATGCTGGTGACTGTGAGGATGACACAGACCTGGCAACATGGGATCTTACTTCCATGGAGTTGTGTTGAATTGGTATTGACTCAAACATCTGTCTCTGTATCTTGATTTAGATATTCTCTTTTCTTTTTACATAATTCATTGAATTTTTAATTTTGTTTTCTTCCATCTTAAGATACTGACTATATGACTCAATAGAATAATTTAACTTTTTTTGATCTGTTTATTCTTATAGTCCCACCATGTAGCATGGTTTCTTAGTCTACTGAATACCTCAAAATGAATAGTTCTTTAATCAGCAAATAAAACCTCATATTTCTTTGCTGGAGTTCAGAAAATGCCTGATGCTTCTAAGGTCATCTCAAGAGTGGCTTTAAGTCTTCAGATCTCATACAACGTCAATTGCCTGCCCCCCACCCCCCGGCACCTTCAATCCCTTCTGGATATTTTTAGAAAGCTTATGTCCAAACAAGGCCCTGCAAGAAAAATTTATTCTTCCCCCCTGCACACCCTCATGTGGGAGGTATGCAGTGAAGCAGAAAAACAATCAGAAATGCACTTGATGAAGGAGAAAACAGCAACATGTGGGTCCTTCGGCAAAGAGCTCTGGAAAGACAGTTCAACAACTGCTTGCATTAAAAATGATTGCTTTATATTTATGGTGGACAGACAACAATAAGTAGTTTATGGCCTCTAATCTACCACAAATGACTTAGGAAAATATTCTTAATAGATAGTTCAGATGAGTGTCCTCAGGCGTTAGAAAGCACATCAGGGAACACTCAGAATTGGCTTTCATTGACCTGACACTCACTCACTCACTGGGTGGATGTTAAACTATTTCTCTGGGAAATTTTATATTCTTCCTCTGAGGGAGACTGCAAAATAGTCGTCAAACTTTTAGAGCACAGACGCCACCAGATTCCTTATCCCTCAACCTCCCAGCTGGCTTCTTAGAAACCGTGCCCTCAACCAAGAGCCACATCAAGCAGGGAAAATGAAGCGTGACCTTGTAAAATATCAGTTCCTTGCTTTTTTTCACCCTAATTGTGAGGATGTTATCAGGATAGAAAAAAAAATATCATTTGCCACACTCCATTCTAGAAAATGATATCCATCTGTGAGAATGCTGAACAGGCATGATTACTGTGGCCTAGCGTGGTATCAAGCAGGCTGGGTGACAGTGGTTTTTTTGTTTGTTTTAGTTCTGGTTTTGTGAGAGGTCAGTGAGAAGAAAGGAAGTGGACTTTGGAAGAGGTCCTTTTCTCTTCAGTGTGAAATGGTTACTTGGACAACTTGAATAACCAAATGGGACAAAGGTCAAATGGTAGAGACATTGGAACCTGTGCAGAATCCTGCCTTATCCTGTGCCATCATTACCATCTCTGGTTTATCTGAGCTCATTATGAAGTCACTGTGTCATTCCATCTTGTTGCGATCTCCTCTCTTTCTCTGACCTTCCACCTCTCCAAGCATGATGTCTTTTTCCAAAGTCTGGTCCCTCCTGACAACATCATGCTCAAAGTATTTGAGATGATGTTTCACCATCCTTCCATCTAAAGAGTATCCTGACTGAACTTTGTCAAAGACATATTTGTTTGTTCTTTTGGCAGTCTCTGGGATATTTAGTACTCTTCTCCAATTTCACAATGAAAAGGGACTGATTCTTCTTCTGTCATCCTTAATCATAGTCCAATTTTCAGATGCATCACAAGTAGTTGAGAAGATCATGGATTTAGATCAGGTGTACCTTAATTTTCAAACTTACAGGATTGTCTTTCAATACTTGGAGAGATCCTTGAAAGCAGGTACTGCGAGTACAACAGATGCTGATTGTGGGTCCAAGATAAAATTGTTGACAATTCCAATCTTTTCTTCAACTATTATGATGCTGTCTATTAGTCCAGTGATGAGAATTTTGTTTTCTTGATATAAGATGTAATCCATATTGAAGACTCAGAATCCTAGAACACTTAATTGTGCTTGTGTGAAACCTATACCTAGACCAAGAGGCTGTTGTCCAAATAGAACAAGGGAACACTACAGGTTTTACAAGCAAGAAAGATATGTCAAGACTAGAAGCTTTCTTTATACTTAATCTGTTTACTGCACAGAACATTCAAGAAGCTTCATGAATAAGAATGTGGCATCAAGACTGGAGGAAGATTAGTCAATAATTTGTGTTACGTAAATGGCATAACTTTGCTTGCTGAAAGTGAGAAGGACTTAAAATCCCTGCTGCAGAATTCTAGATGGGTGTTTCTAATAGAACTTGATGGAATTATAGTGGCCTAGAGGATATGGAGTTGTACTGTCAACACAACAACAAACAGTTCAAATTAACCTCTGCAGGGGATAGCTGGACAATCTCCTGTGTGATTTATAGCCTCTGAAAGCCTGCTGTAGCAATAGCAATCAGTTGATTATGACTTGAGAACAATGAAAAACAACAATATAAATTATTTCCCTGTTTCTGTGATATCCCCTCAAGTTAAATATCAAAACTTGTGGTTGTTGTTGTTTTGTTGTGTACCATAGAGACAGAACCAACTCATAGCTGACCCTTTGGTGGGTTTTCAGAGTCAGTTAATCACACAGGAGAAGCCTGCCCATCTTCTCCCATGGAGTTGCTGGTGGCCTCGAATCGTGTGGCTTTGGATTTGCAGAACAGCTTCTTGCCACTAGGCCACCAGAGCCTAATCTAATGAAATTGTTTTTATACCTTGTAAATTTCTGTGTCAACAATCTAAATTTCCATAGCAAATGAATAAGCAAACAAAATGTGACATAAATGTTCAATGGAATATTACTCAACAGTAAAGAGAAATGAAGTCCTAATATGTGCTACAATATGGATGAATCTTGAACACACTATGCTGAATGAGCTAAATCGATTACAAAAGGACGGATATTGTATCTCTTTCATTGCTGACTCGAAGCTGATCCTTCAGAGGCTGTCAATTGCACAAGAAGAGTGCCATCGTTTTCCTGTAGAGAAGCTGGTGGGTTCGAACAGTCCAGGTTTGGGTTGACAGCACAACTTCTTATCCACTGGACACGAGAGTTGCCTAATGTATAATCTCACCTATTTGAAGTACTTGGTGCTGTTGGAATGTGCTGTCAAGTTGTAACCAACTATAGCTGACCCTCCAGCAAGTTTTCAGAGGCTGAAAATAGCACAAGAGATTTGCCATCTTTCTACAATATGGAATACTAAGGAGAGGGAAATGTACAGAGACAAAGTATATTAGTCATCACCAAGCATATGCAAGATAGGGAAAAGGAACAAATACGATTTAGGAAGTATTAGCTTTCTGTTTATAGTGATGTGAAATTTGACAAAGGATGGTGCTGGAGAAAAGTATTGAATGTACCCTGGACTGCCAAGAAAACAAACAAATTCATCCTGGAGAGGGTTAAACCAGGCTACTCCTTGGAGGCCAGGATTCTGGGGCTTCATCTGGCATTCTTTGGACATGTTGTAAAGAGAGACAGGTCCTTGGAGAGGGACATTATGCCTGGGAGGGTGGAGGGACAGCACAGGAGGGGAAGACACTCTATGAGGTGGATTGATTCAGTGACTGGGGTAATCGGGATGGGTGTGTCAGAGACAGTGTGGTTGGCACAGGATAGAGCAGGGTTTAGGGCTGTTGTACATAGGGTCATTATGAGTCGCAAACAACTCGACGGCACATAGCAACAACAATAACAGCAACAACATTGTTAATGGTTGCCCAACACAAGCTATGTAACTGATGTGACTGAATTGCACCTATGAAAAATATTTAAAGGCAAATGTTGTGTTGTATGTACCTTTACAGCAGTAAAAAAAAATGTACAAAAGAAAAGCAAAATTTTCCCATTCCCTGATTATGCTTTTAAACATCATTTGGGGTCTGCAAAAAACTTACAGGAAGTTTTTCCCATGGCTATGAATTGATTGCTGCTAAAATTATAACTTTTTGGAAGCCTGCAGCACTTTAACTTCTCATTCTAATGAGGCAGGAGGGTGAAATGACTGCAGGAAAGTCCCCGGCTTGCCCAGGATCCCTGCTGGCATTCAGGTAATCCAGATAGAAGTCAATGAGGAAATCAATGTAACTCAATGGCTATGACTTTTTTCATCCTCCAGGAACATGTGAAAAAAACACCTATTTTTATAGTCCCCAGGCTGGATTGAAAAGACACAGTAAATTATTACCAAACAGAGTTCCGAAAACCTGATCAAGTAAGGTTTTTAGAGAAGTGTAAGAATGGGTTTCATGGCATAAACTGGGGAAGATACCTATGATTCATTTTGCTGACATAAGATTATATCCAGAAAATAGAAAACATCCTCATAAATTAATAATGGAAAACCAAATGGCTAACAAACACATGAAGAAATGCTCAAAATCCCTAGCCCTAAGAGAGATGCAAATTAAAACAACTATGAGATATCATTTCACCCCAGTCAAAATAGCAAAATTTAACAGAACAGCAAGGAACAAATGCTGGCGAGGTTGTGGAGAAACTGGAACCCTGATTCACTGTTGGTGGGAGTGTAAAATGGTGCAACCCCTGTGGAAAGCAGTATGGCGCTTTCTCAAAAAGTTGCAAATAGAGATACCATTTGACCCAGCAATTCCACTACTGGGAATATACCCTGAAGAGACCATAGCTGACATCCAAGCAGATATATGCACACCCATGTTTATTGCAGCTTTGTTCACAATAGCAAGGAGTTGGAAACAACCTAAGTGCCCATCAACAAACGAATGGCTAGAGAAGCTGTGGTATATTCACACAATGGAATACTATGCTGCATTAAAAAACAAGGAACTCATGCAATATTATTCAAAATGGTTGACTCTGGAGAACATTATGCTGAGTGAAATATCCCAGTCACAAAAGGACAAATATTACATGATGCCACTGCTGTAGAATGGGACTGTCCTTGGGGTTGGGGAGAGACTGAGTAAGATGGGTTCAATAATGTATACTGCACTGAAACAGAGGAGGGAGAGAACCGTTTAAAAGAGAGATATAACTGGGTATTTCTGTCATCACAGGAGACTAGAGCGAGGGCTACATGGTGGAGGGGACCTGGGGGAGGGTTTGTAAAACAATGAAAGAATCTTTTCTTTTACTTTTCCATAATTTTAGGACTCATGTACTTATAACTTGCTAGTCAAATTTGTGTCTTCTAGGGTGCAACACCCCCATGATACATCTTCAAGGATATGAACATGTACAGCCAAGCACAATCAATAAGAGTGCATCTAAATTCCAAAATCAATCTCCATAATAGTCTATGTGTTTCCTACTGCCAAAGGGGCCCTTTAGAGTAGTGAGGGAAGATCTTCACCCTGAAACCCACAGCGTCCCTTTTCAGCAGGAAGTAGCTAAGAGAATACGCCATCCCCTTTTCCTTATGACTCAGGGTGAAGTCTCTCTCAGGGAGGAGTGATAGGGAATGGCAAAGGACACACTGACAAAGAAGATTAATCAGAACTGGCTTTGACAAGCACTGTGGCATTTGGACAAGAACAAACTAGGAGGAGGGTAGAGAGAATAGTGCAACAATGAATGAGTGGAAGCCCAAAATCTCTGTAAATGTTTATGAAAATTAATAAAATATAATTATAGAAAAAAAATAATTCACAGGAAAAAAAACCTGAAAAGCCAATGACGCTGAAGAATTCTTGACCTCATAGTAAGCCTGTAACTGCAAATTAAACCACCACGAGATAACATTTTTATATCTACCATATGAGAAACCAAGTAAAGCTCTATGACCTAGTTATTTAAAACTAAATATGTAGCTGAAGTACATGTATGTATGTATAGAGAGGATATTTACCTATCACACTTTGTATAGTGAAGGATTAGAAACAATTTAAATTTCTGATGCTTCAGAATCCTTGACTCTGAGAAGCACTCCGGCTTCACCCTCTCCAGGACAAACCTGTTTGTTCTCCCATCAGTCCATGGTATATTCAACACTCTTCTCCAGCACCACAGCTCAAAGGCACCAATTCTCTTTCTATCATCCCTAGTCACGGTCCAACTCTCCGATGCATAGCATGTAATTGGATCAAGCACAACTTAGTCTCCAGCCTGACGTCATTGCTCTTCAGTAGTCTTGAGAGGTACCTCACAGCTGACTTTTCCAATGCAATTTGTCTCTTGATTTCCTGGCTGCTGTTACCAAGAGTGTTGACTGTGGAGCCAAGTAAACTAAACCTGTTGACTATCTCAATCTCTTCACCATCCATACTGCTGCCAATTGGCCCAGTGGTGAGAATCTTTGTTTTCTTGATGTTGAGCTTCAATCCATATTGAAGTCAAGGATCCTGAAGCTTCGTCTGACGTACTTTGGGCATGTTGCAAGGAGGGACTGGTCCTTGGAGAGGGACATCATGTTTGGGAGAGTGGAGGGACAGCACAGAAGAGGATGACCCTCAATGAGATGGATCGATTCTGTGATGGGGGTGGTAGGAATGAGTGTGTTTGAGACAGTGAGGTTGGCACAGGATAGAGCAGTGTTTAGGGCAACAACAACAACAATCTTTTTAAGATTTAGGCAAACTGATGACTACAGATCCAGCCAATTCTTGTTAATTGTGGCAAAAGATTAATTTTCTTCTATTCCCTTGTTGTTGTTATGTGCCATCGAGTCTCTTGCGACTCATAGCAACCCTATGTAAAAGAGCCCTAAACACTACTCTATCCTGTGCCAACCTCACCATCTCAAATACACTCATTCCCAGCCCCCCACTCACACAATTGATCCATCTCATTGAGGGTCTTCCTCTTCTATGCCGTCCCTCCACTCTCCCAAACATGATGTCCCTCTCCAAGGACAAGTGCCTCCTTGCAACATGCCCGAAGCATGTCAGATGAAGCTTCAGAATCCTTGACTCCAAGGAGCATTCTGGCTTCAATATTTCCAGGACAAACCTGTTTGTTCTCCTAGCAGTCCAATTGCAGTGGATAACTACAAGATGATGCAGTTTGGCACAATCTGGTAGGTTGCAGGAAGGGGTAAAGGAAATGGGAAGATCTGGCAGGGACCTGAAAAGAGGATAATGATGGGTATAGTCCAATGGTGATTAATTTACAGACTGTAATACATGGGAATGATTCTATAAAACACAATGTGAATGAAGAATAGTGTGAAAATGTATGTGAACTTTGTAAGCAAACCAATATAAAATAAAAATTTTAAAAACAAAAATAAGCCCCACACAGATAGGCTTAACTATATAGTAAAACATAAAAACATTAAAACCAGAAATAATATTTATAGAATAAAGAAATTACATAAAGAAAGGTAAATTTATTAAAAAAGTAAAATTGAAAAAAGTATGTTATGATTGTATAAATTTTAAGGGGCCCTTGTAGCATAGTGGTTAAAGGGCCTTATTAATTTATACTTAGAGAGCTTAGAAAGGTGGAGGGTCCCTGAAAGAGAGGCAGATCTTCAACCAGATGTATTGATATGGACTCAAGTGTGTCGGAGGTGGTAAAGATAGCATAGGATAGAAAAAGATTCAGATCTGTTGGTCATAGGATCACTATGAGTCATAATTGATGGTGTCTAAAAACACCACTACCACACTCATACTTGTCTACTTAAGTCTATGATTTTATAGAAATGATCAAATAAATAGGAAAGTAGTCCATCATGAGAGAGAGTTAGAAGGCACCACTTAGCCCTCTAAGAATCTGATATTGTAGAAAAACTGTCAATGACACTGTAAATAGTCACCACTTGGAAGGAGATTTTAGAATTTGCAAATGAGAAAATAAAAGTTGTATGTGTTAAGTCAAAGCTGATGTCGTGTGGAACATTCTCATACAAAATTTTATACCCGCCCCACCCTACCCAATGGTGACTGAAGATAAGCTCATATACAAACATGTAAGGGATTCTCATCCTTGGCATAGGAAATTATCATGACTTTTGTCCAATGACATTCCAGAATTGCTGCAGATCAATGACTGGAGGGTCTAGCTTTCTCTCACTTACTGAAAAGATTTATTCACTGGAATTATCCTTTTGGTGTTCCATCACTGTGTTGAGGGTGGGGCAAATATCTTATCCTTTTGGTTCATAAGGCCCAGGCAGAGAAGAGCCATGTCTGAGTCTGATAGTGAAACTAGACTCTGAGCCAGGTAAAATGATGAACTTCTTCTGTGAGTTGCTTCCCTTAGGTGAATGCAGGCATGGGACTAGAACGTGTTCTATGACTGCAAAGAAGATAGCACAGTAATGTTTGATAACCAGAAAAGCATTATTACTGAGTACTCACCAAAATTTTCCAGATAATTTGCTATTAGCAAGACAAAGTGACTATTTCTGGGTAATGGGCTCTAAGGAGGAGTGACAGATGTTACCTTGGTCCCGGAGCATATATGAGGTGTCCTGCTGTCCTTTCTCTTTGCTTAGTTACAGCAGCAGCAGCTGCATCTTGAGTTCGTTTATTAACTCGATGGAAACAGCTGGTTTGCTGATTCACTGTTTGGAAGGGAACTGCAGAATTTGCATGAGAGAAAAATAAACTTTCATGTGTTAAATCAAAACTCGTGTTGTGTATTATAACTCTTATACACACACACACACACACTCGCACACACATACACACAATATTCGTTGAAGATAAGCTCACATGTAAACATTAAAACCACATGGGGAGGCAATCAACTGTGAGAGGAAATTGACAGACACAACACACTGGATAATCAATGTTACAAGAACCCTAACTAATGCAACAATTTCATAGAGACTCTATTGTTTGCTGCATTGTTGCTGTTGAGTGCCACCGAGTCAATTCCAATTCACAGTGACACTATGTGACAGTCTTTTGGTTAGCAGTCAAGTGCTTAATCAGTGAGCCACCAGGGCTCTTTAGAGACAACATTACAAAGTAAATTTTTCATGTTTAAAGTACAGAGTACCATTTGGAAAATTTTTTTAAACAGTACTTTAAAAAGAAACTAACAGATATTCTAAAATTGAGAAATTGCATTTTAAATTGAAAAGGTGGTAGAAGACATATAAATGGATGTTCACCAAAATGCAATGGAAAGTGAAGAGTCTTTCCAAAAATATCCATGCTTCATCCATTGGATACCCACATGGGGAAATGCAATTGCTGTCTAATTCTTACATTATATTAAAAGTTTTAAGTGTATTTATTATAGATTTAAATATGGAAACAAAGTTTTCAAAGGAATATATTTACTCTTTTATTCTTGGAAATTGTTTTAGACAAAGTTTCTTGCATAGACTTGTTGTTGTTGTTGTTACGTGCCGTCCAGTCGTTTGCAACTCATAGCGACCCTATGCACAACAGCCCTAAACCCTGCTCTATCCTGTGCCAACTGCACTGCCTCTGACACACCCATCCCGATTACCCCAATCACTGAATCAATCCATCTCATAAAGAGTCTTCCCCTCCTGCGCTGTCCCTCCACCCTCCCAAGGATGATGTCCCTCTCCAAGGACCCGTCCCTCCTGGCAACATGTCCAAAGTATGTCACACGACGCCCCAGAATCCTTGCCTCCAAGGAGTAGCTTAGTTTAATCCTCTCCAGGTCGAATCTGTTTGTTTTCCTGATAGTCCATGGTACATTCAGTACTCTTCTCCAGCACCACAGCTCAAAGGCATCAA
>NW_006399783.1:7569994-7595113 GCF_000299155.1 Elephantulus edwardii | reverse complement strand
TTTTGGTCTTTTCTTCCTCTTCTGTCTTTGTAATGACCATTTGCACTCTTCCTGGATGATACCTTGACATCCTCCCACAACTCATCTGGTCTTCGCTCATTAGTGTTCAAGGCCTCAAACCTGTTCAATATTAAGTAAAAATTGGACTATTTTAAAATAAAGAATTTCTATTAATCAAAAGACACTATCCTTATGGGGAGAAAAAAATAAGCAAAGGACCTTTATAATATTTCACCAAAGAAGAAATACAAATGGACAACAATCACATGGAAAAAATGCTCACTGTCATTATACATTGTTGTTATTCTTCTTGATATGCGTTAGCAAGGCAGAAAGGACTTATCTGACCCTTCGACCTCACAGCAGACCTTCCAGTCTGTTTTCAGAGACTGCAAATTGCAAAAGAGGAGACTGCTCATCTTTGCCCACCAGAACAGATGCTGTATTCTAGCCATACGTCTTTGAGTTGGAGGCACAAATTCTTAGGCACTAGGCCACTATAGCTCTCTCATTACACACTGTTGCTGTTGTTATATACCATCGAGTTGGAACTGACTCAGAGCTGACCATCGAGGACATTTTTAGAGACTATAAATGGTACAGGAGGAGATTGCTCATTTTTCTCCCATGGAGCAGCTGGTGGATTGGAACCACGTATCTTTGGGTTGGCAGTACAGTTCCTTACTATTAAGCCACCAGAGCTCCCTTCTTTACATATTTCTTTTGTTTGTCTGTTGTGTGCTGTTGGGTCCAAACCAACTCATAGCTGATCCTCAGGTGGATTTTCAGAGCCAGTAAATTGCAGGGAGGAGATTGCCTGTCCCCTTTAGAAAAATGCAAATTTTTTAAAAATTTATTTATTTTATGTGTGTACCGTCAAATTGGATCCGACTGGGACAGGAGGCGATTGTTCCTCCTTCTTCAGCAGAGCATCTGGTGGATTTGAACTGCACACCTCTGGGATTGCAGTGCAGTTTCCTGCCACTAGGACACCAGAGCTCTCCAGAAAAATGCAAATCTTAATACAATAAGATGTCACTTCACTATCCATAAGATGATAATCATAAAAATATTTAAAAGCCACAAAACAGAAAATGGGGAAAAAACTGGAACCTTCACCCATAGCTGATGTTGTTGTTGTTAGGTGCTGTTGAGTCGCTTTCGATTCATAGTAACCCTATGGACAACAGCTCTGAACCCTGCTCTATCCTAAACCAATTTCATCATCTCTGACACATTTACCCCATTACCCTAGTCACTGAGCCAATCCATCTCATCGAGGGTCTTCTTCTCTACGGCTGACCCTCCACCCTCCCAAGAATGATGTCCCTCTCCAAGATCTGGTCCTTCCATGGAACATGTGGAAATTGTATCAGACGAAGCCTCAGAATCCTTGCTTCCAATGAGCATCTTGGTCTCACCCTCTCTAGGTTAAACCTGTTTATTCTCCTGGCAGTTTATGGTATATTCAATACTCTTCTCTAGCACCACAACTCAAAGGCATCAATTCTTCCTCCATCATCCCTAGTAATTGTCCAGATTTCTGATGCATAGCAAGTAATTGCGAAGATGATGGTCTGGATCCGGCCCACCTTAAACTCTGGACTGATATCATTGCTCTTCAGGACTCTGGAGATGTCCCTGACAGCAGACTTTCCCAATGCAATTTGGGTTGTTTTTTTTTTTTTATTTTCTGACTCTTGGTACCAAGAGTATTGACGGTGGAGCCAAGCCAACTGAAGTTGTTAACAATCTCAATCTCTTCACTGTCTATCATGATGCTGTCAATTGGCCCAAAGGTGAGAATAGGAATGTAAAATGGTATAGCTGCTGTATGAAACAATTAAGAGGGTAGTTTAAAAAAGATAAACTCAGAATTATCCTATAATCCAGAAATTATACTCCTGGGTGCATAAGTGAAAGAATTGAAAGCAAGAACACAAACTGATAAAAATACACCAATGTTCATTGCAACATAATTCACCTCATCAAATGGTGTAAACAAATGTCCATCAATGAAAGACTAAATAAAATGGCATTTATGTCACCATAAGGAGAAACACAGTCTTCATACATATACGAAAACATTTTGTGAGTGAAATGAATCCGTTATAAAAGAAAGAATATTTCACTATTCCTTTGCCATTGTTAAGTGTCATCTAATTGAGTACCATTCATAGTGATCCTATCAACAGATCTAAACCACAACCTTTCCTACACCATCCTTACCATTTTTGATAGACCTGATCCTGTTGGAACAGTCACTCTGTCAGTCCCTCCCATTAAGTCTTTTTCTCTTTTGCTGACCTTCCACCTTTCCAAGCATGATGTCCTTTTCCAAGGAATGTTGTTCTTAAGTACCATGGAGTCAGAAAGAACCCATAGCTGACAGTAGCCTCTCCTAATAGGTGAAACTTCACCACCCTTGCCTCTAAGAAGCACTCTGACTGCATCTTTGCTAAGACATATCCATTCCCTTGGTAGTCCGTGGAACACTCAGCACTCTTTCCTGACACTACATCTCAAAAGTATAGAATATGTCATTTTTATTCATTGTCCAGCTTTCAGATGCATAACAGGTGACTGAAAAGATTTGAATCAGGGACACCTTAGTCTTTTAAGATGACATCACTGCTCTTCAATACTTTAGAGAGGTCCCTGACAGCAGACTTTCCCAATGTAATGTTTCTGTTGATTTCTTGACTGCTGGTACCAATGATGTTGACTGTGGATACAACAAAGTTTAAATCATTGACATCTTCAATATCTTTCCACCTATCATAATGTTTCACTATCCCTAATTGTAGGAAATATCCTGAATAAGCAAATGGATAGAAACCAGAGTCTACTAGTGGTTACAAAGAAAGAAAGAAAGGGAAAGACAGGTGTATACTGGATTGACACCGAGATTTCTTTAAGGGTGATAGATGAATAAATTTGGAAATTGGTGGTAGAAATGGCTGTATAACATAAAGAAATTAATTTATGTCACTGAATTGTACATAGAGAGCATGGTGGTGGAGTCCTTAGCGAGCTGTACTGATAACCCAAAGACAGAGCTTCTGCTGATTTGAATCTACCAGAGGCTCGACTGGGAAACCACCTCCTGTGTGATTTACAGCCTAAAAAACCTGCTGGTAGATCACCTCAGTTACTGAATTCTGATTCAATGCCAGTGAGTAAGTGAATGAAATAATACATGTAAAAAAATGTCAGAACAGCAATTTTGTTATATCTGTATTCACTACAGTTAAAAAGAAAAAAGCAAATACAAACAGATCACTACTATGAAAGGCAAACTATAGAAAGTGAAAAGAGATTTATAGTACAAATATCTAACAAAGGATTGGTATCCATAATATCTAAGGAAATTTATAATTAATGATAATAAAGCAAATACAATCCCTGGTAGAAAAATAAGTGAGTAATACAAATGAGTACTATACAAAAAGACTTCACAAAAGTCATTTAATAATACTAAAAATATACTCTATATTAGTATACTGAGTCAATGTGTCAAAAGGAATTGGTGGACACAGAAGAATTTCATGAAACAAAATATGAGCAAGAGCCTATGGTGATGAAGAAAAAAATTCAAGTTGCTTTGAAATAATTGGCAAAAAAATAAGGCCCCACGAATCAATAGTATACAAATTGACATATTTCAGCTAACAGATGCTATTGCTCTGGACATGCTCACCAAGTTATGCCAAGAAATCTGGAGAACAACCACTTGGCCAACTGACTGTAAGAGATCTATATTTCTTCCCATCCCAAGAAAGGTGATACTACAGAGTGTGGAAATTATCGAAAAATATAATTACTATCACATGCAAGCAAGATTCTGCTGAAGATTTTCCAGAAATGACTGGAACAACACATCAACAGAGAACCGCCAGAAGTGAGTCTGGATTTAGAAGGAGTCGTGGTACTAGGGATATTGAAACTAATGTTAGATAGATCTTAGCTGAAAGCAGAGAATACCAGAGGAATGTCTATCTGTGTTTCATTGATTATGCAAAGGTGTTTGGCTATGTGGATCACAACAAACTGTGGCTGACTCTGAGAAGAATGGGAATCTCAGAACATTTGATCATTCTAATGCGAAACCTATCCTTGGACCAGGAGGCAGTCATGAGAACAGAGCAAGGAAACACTGCATGTTTCAAAATTGGAAAGCGTGTATGCCAGGGATGTATCCTATCTCCATACCTTTTCAATGTTCCTAACTCCATACTTTTTCAATCTATATGCAGAACAGATTATCCAGGAGGCTGGGCTCTGTGAGGAGAAATGTAGCATTAGGATTGGAGGAAGATTCATCAACAATCTGCATTATGAAGATGACATAACCCTGCTTGCTGAAACTAAGGAGGACCTGACGCACTTGCTGAAGAAGGTCAAGGACTGCAGTCTTCAATATGGATTGAGGCTCAATATCAAGAAAACAATATTCTCACCACTGGACCAATTGGCAGCATCATGATAGATGGCGAAGAGATTGAGATTGTTCACAGTTTTAGTTTGCTCGGCTCCACAATCAACCCTCTTGGCACCAGCAGCCAGGAAATGAAAAGACGTATTGCAATGGGAAAGTCTGCTGTTAGGGACCTCTCCAAATACTTAAGAGCAATGATGTCACTCTGGAGACTAAGGTGCGCCTGATACAGGCCATGGTCTTTGCAATCACTTGCTATGCTTCAGACAGCTGGACAATGATTAGGGATGCTAGAAAGAGAATTTATGCCTTTGAGCTGTGGTGTTGGAGAAAAGTATTGAATATACTATGGAATGCTAAGAAAACAAACAGGTTTGTCCTGGAGAGGGTTAAACCAGGCTGCTCCTTGGAGACAAAGATTCTGAAGCTTCATCTCACATACTTTGGACATGTTGCAAGGAGGGGCCAGTCCTTGGAGAGGGACATTATGCTTGGGAGGGTGGAGGGACAGCACAAGAGAAGAGGACCCTTGATGAGATGGATCAATTCAGTGATTGGAGAAATGGGGGTAGGTGTGTCAAAGACAGTGGTAGAGCACAAGATAAAGCAGGGTTTAGGGCCACTTGTACATAGGGTCGCGGTGAGTCGTAGGTGACTTGACAGTACATAACAACAACAATGTCTTTCATTACCCACAGTCATCAAATTGGTTCTGACTCATCAGTGACTTTCCACTGGTTTTAATTAAGAATTTAATCTTTACGGGAGTAGACCACCATCTTTCTCCCAGGGAGCAACTGCTGAAAAGATGGAGAAAAGAGCAAGAAAGAAGAAATCAGAGAAGTAAGTGGTAATATCACAGAGTTTCTGGAAGAAGGAAGTCATAAGTCAGAGAATGAGGTGACTAAAAAGGCAATGAAACTATTTGTTCCCTAGAGCCCCTAAAAGGGAATCCACCCTGCTGCTGCCTTGATATTAGCGTGAGACTTCTGATCTGCAGAACTAAAAGACAATTCATTTTGCTTTATGTTTGTGGCACTAAATGTGTGACTATTTGTACCAACAGAAATAGGAAATTAATCTATCCTGGTTTTTTGGTGCTGAAGAATTTACTCATGTAAGCAAATTGTATAAGGTCATGCTGGTGTGGTTGTTGTGTGCTGTGGAGTCAGAACAGACCTATAGCTGACACTCCAGTGGGGTTTGAGAAGCAGTAAATCACGTTGGAGGAGATTGTACTCCCTTCCCGTGCAGAACAACTGGTGGATTCGAACTGCATGTCTGGTCCAGGTCTCGGGGTAAGGAGCTGTGCTGCCAACTTGAAGACAAACTGTTTCAATCCACTAGCTGTTTTATGAGAGAAAAATGGGAACCAACGCTAGTGTGATTATACAACCTCTGAAAATCCACTGAAGGGATTAACTATGAGTTGGTTCCAATGCAACATTACATGATAACAATAACAAGACCAATACTCTCACACTTGCTACTATGCTCTAGGTGCTTTAGGGAGCCTTAGTAGCTACTCGTTGTTGTTGTTGTTAAGTGCTGTCGAGTCATAGGCGACTCATAAGTGACCCTATGAAGGAAAGTCATTGACAGCTGCGTGACTTTCATCCTTTCTCCATGTTCGTAGGGTTTCCCGAGGCAAGCTATTTATGAAAGTGGATGCCACTCCTGCTTCCAAGCTTGTTTTAGTTGGGGAGTGCCACCAAACACTGTCCACTATAGGTAACCATTATCACATTTGACATGTCAGTGTTACAGTGTTCAGCTCCTCAGCGACCACAAGTTACCTCTGTACGGCAAATGGATAGACAAGGGCTATATGACCCAGAAGAGTGTTTCACCAAAAACAATTAAAGACAGGTCTTAGGGCCGCAGATTAGAGTCACCCACCTATGGCTTGGTAGCATTGTTTTCGGTCCAATAGGCCAACTGGTCTCTCTCTGTGTTGTTAAGTGCTAGTAGCTTAGTGGTAAGGAATTGTGCTGCCAAAGCAAAAGTAAGCAATTCAAATCAACAAGCTGCTCTACAGAAGAAAGATGGGCAGTCTCTGCTTTTGCAATTTACTGCTTCTGGAAACCTGCTGGAGGGTCAAGAAAGATTGAAAAATAATTGTCAGTTTTGATTTTTTTCCTCCATCTATCCTGTTGTACATAGGGTCGCTATGAGTCGCAAGCGACTTGATGGCACATAACAACAACAACAACATCCTGATATTACCTATTGGTCAAGTGGTGAGAATTTATGTTTTCTTGATGTTGAAATTTAATTCATATTGAAGGTTGTATTCTTTGATCTTCTACAACAAATGCTTCAAGTCCCACTCACTTTCATCAAGTAAAGTTATGTTTATCTGCACAAAGTATTTGTTGATAAGTCTTCTTCTGATCCTGATACCACATTCTTCTTCACGCCGTCCAGCTTTTCAAATCATTTGCTCAGCAGACAGATTTAATAGAAGTGAAGAAAGAATACAATCTTGACACATAATTTTCCTATCTTAAAACTGATTTGCATACCAAAAATTTGTACATCAATCTACATTACTATGATTCTGTTATTCCACTCTTAAATAAATACCAATAGAAATGTTGAGGTTTATAAATAAAAAGCCAGGTACAAGGAAACTCATAAAGCATCATTCATAATTTACCCAAGCAAAAAATTCCCAATTTTTATCAGTACACAACAGATAATTTGTTATATGTTAATACAATGAAATAGTAATTCATGATGAGAAATAAATTTTACCTATTATATGAATTACTCAGAAATGTAGTGTTGAACATAAGAAGGTAGAAATGAAGGAGTTCAGACTGAAAATTCCATTTATCTCAAATTCCAAAGCTAATAAAACTAATCTACAGTGTTAGAATCAGGACAGTGGTTGTCTAGGCAGGGGTTCTGGTGTATGAGATGACTGTAAAAAAGGCTTATAGGATGCTGGTAAAATGCACTTTCTTAATCTAAGCGCTAGTTTCACAATGTGTTTTATTTATAAAAAGTATTTGCATTACCATTTATTATTTATGTGTATTTGCATGTCTGTTATAATTTCAATAAGATTTTTTTACTTAAAAAAGCAGTTGATTGAGGAGAAATTAAAAAAAAAACCAATAAAATACCACTCACAGCTGAGGTGAGAATTGAACTTTGAGAAATGGATGTGAAGAAATTCTCCAGAATGCAACTCGAAGGGAAAAAAAAACAAAACACAACAGCTTTACAGAATAGCTTAAGAGAATATCCAACTTTATCTATAATAGATGCTCCATAAAGAGGAAATATAGAGAATGGGAGATGAAAACAATCAAAGAAATAATTCTGAAACTTGTCCAAATTTAATAAAAGATATGATGTCTTGGATTTTCAAAGCTAAATAAATAAAAGATGAAAAGAAATGCATTCCTATGAATATTGTAGTTAAGTCAAGAAATGTATTTATCAACCATAAAAGAAAATGGAAGGCAATGGAACAATACTTTCAAAATAATGAAGACAAATGTAATGGTTTACATAGAATGCCTTTGAGCCTCAGGTTTATTGAGGTATGATTTTCCTGTGCAATATTTTAATTTTTAGGGAAGTTTTGTGAGGTTTTTGTAATGGTGGTCTAGTGGCAAGAAGCTGCACTGCAATCCCAAAGGCATGCAGTTCGAATCCCACCAGCTGCTCCATGGGAGAAGGAAGGCCAGTCTCCTCCTGTGTGATTAACTGCCTCTGAAAACCCGCAGAAGGGTCAGCTATGGGTTGGTTCCAACTTGATGGTATACAACAACAACTACATCAAGGTATAAAATAGATCCATCATACACAAAAAATGTCCTTAAGTTCTGTTGTGCATCTACTGCTCACTGGGTTTTCATAACACTATGAATATGCAAAGAGCTGGAAGTGGAGTATATAAAGGGAAGAACCAACTCTGCATTTCTCAAGCTGATAGTCGCAATATTGGAAGATGCTATAGGCAATATATTGAATGACTAAGAAAGCATCAAAACATGGAGGGAATATACAGAATCACAGTACCAAAAATAAAAAACAACCAAAAAACCCACAACTGATTGGCACTGAAAAATTTCAGGATATACCATATGAACACGAACCAATAGTAATGAAGGAGGAAGTGGAAGCTGCATTGGAGGCACTGGAAAGAAATAAAGCCCCAGGAATAGATAGGATACCAATTAAATGGTTTTAATTAACAGATGCAGGTCTAGATGCACTCACCAGCCTCTGCCAGGAAATTTGGATGATGGCTATGTGGTCAATGGATTGGAAAAGTTTAATATTTGTTCTCATTACCAAGAAAATGATCCAACAGAATGTGGAAACTATCAAACAACACCATTAATATCACGTACAAGCAAAATACTGATGAAGATCATTCAAAACTGGCTAGAGCAATACATAGAAAGGGAACTGCCAGAAATTTAAGCAGGATATAGAAGAGGTCATGGTACCAAGGATATCATTGCTGAAGCCAGATAGATCCTAGCTGAAAGTAAAGAATACCACGAGAATGTCCATTATGCTTTATTGACTATGCAAACGTGTTTAACTGTGTGGATCATAACAACTATGGATCATAACAAGTTATGGCTAACATTGAGAAGAATGGGAATCCCAGAGCTCTTAACTGTGCTCATGTAAAACCTATACCTAGACCAAAAGGCCATAGTGCGAATAGAGCAAGGAAACACTGTTGTTGTTAATGATGACTGCTGTCAAGTCGAGCATGACTCAGAACAACCCTATGAACAAAAGGCCTGAAGCCTTTTTATAAGTATTTTCATTTATCAAGGTTCATAAAGTTTCCAGAGGCATGTTGTTTAGAAAGTGGATGCCACCTGCTTCCAAAAGGGAACACTACATAATTTAAAATTAAGAAGGGAGTGCATCAGGGTTGTATTCTTTCTTCATAACCAGTCAATCTAAATGCTGAGCAAATTATTTGAGAAACTGGACTCTAAGAAGAGGAATGTGAAGAAAATAAAGATTCTTACCACTGACTGGACCAATAAACAACATCACAACAGATGGAGAAAAGATTGAAACTGTCAACAATTTCATCATACTTGGACCCACAATTAACATCCTTGCTACCAGAAGTCAGGAAATCAAGACACATATTGGCACAGGACGAAACAGGTTTCAGGTCTGTTGTTCACAGGGTCCCTATAGGTCATACTCGACTCAATGGCACCTAACAACGACAACAAAAAGCTCTGTTGTGGTCAACCTGGTTTCCTATCCCAATCCACAGCAACCACTGTTTTTTTGCTCTATAATTTTTATTTTCCAAATGTCATAAAGGAATCGTAGAGAATGTAACATTTTCTCAAAAGCTTGTCTCATTTAACATAATGTACTTAAGAATCACCTATGCTGTTTTGTGTATATCTGTAGTTCTCTTTTTATGGCTGGATAGTATTGTGTTGAATGAATATAACAGAGTTTATTTATCTGTTCACCAGTTGAAAGCCATTTGAATTATTTTCAGTGTTTTGCATTTATGAAAAGCTTCTACAAACATTTGCATACAATTTTTGGCATAAGTATAAGCTCCATTTCGCACACTTTGGACAACCAATCTTTGGAGTGTCCTTCATGCTTGGACGGCTGAAGGGGCAGCGCAGGAGAGAAAGACCCAAGATGAGATGGATTGACACAGTAACTGGGGCAATGGGGAAAGGGCTGTTGAAGTCAATAAGACTGGCTAAGAACAGGGCAGAGCTCAGAACTATTGTACATAGAGTCACTATGAATTGTAGGCAACTTGATGGCATATAACAATGCCACCACTACCACCATATGTTCTCATTTCTTTAGATAAAACCCAGAAATGAGGTCAATAGATAATATAGAAAGTGCATATTTAATTTTCTAATAACACTGTTTTCTTCCCCCCCCCCCATTTATTCATTGTTGCACATTTTCCTCCCTTCCCACCCCTCCTCTCCAATTCTCTTTTCTCTTTGGAAAGAAAAAGAAAAAAAGAAATAAAACAAACAAACTTATTTCATTGTTATACAATGAAGCAGCTCTTATTCAGGACTCTTGCAATGTAAATAATCCCTAATCATATACCCTTGTACCTATAACATTGCACATTCCTACTGTCGATGTATGAGAGTTTAAATTGTTCTGCATTCTCGCCAGCACACTATAGTATTCATTCTCCTTCCCAATCTAATCATGTGTGGCGATGTCTCATGTTGTTGTTAGGCGCCATCGTATTGGTTCTCTTTCATAGTAACCCTACACACAACAGAATGACACCCTATCTGATCCTGAACCATCTTTACTATCCCTACTGTGCTTAAGTCCATTGCAGCACTTACTGTGACAGACCATCTCATTGAGGGTCTCCCTCTTACATGCTCACCCTTCACTTTTTCAAGCATGATGTCTTTCTCCAGAGAGTGACCTTTCCTAACGACAGACCCAAAGAATGTGAAATGAAGTCTCACCAGCCTCTTCTTTAGGGATTAGTCTGGTTGCATTTCTCCCAAGATACATTTGTTGTTTTAGCAGTACATAGTATAGTCAACAAATAAATAAATCAATTGATGCCTTTGAGCTGTGGTGTTGGAGAAGAGCACTGAACAGCCCATGGACAGCCAACAGGGCAAACAGATATATTTGGAGAGGGTGCAGCCAGAGTGATGAGGCTTTACTTTATATACTTTGGGCATGTTTCTAGGAGGGGCTGTTCCTTGGAGAGGGCCATGAAGGTTGGAAGGGTGAAAGGTGAGTGAAGGAGAGGAAGACCTTTAACCAGGTGGATTGATACAGTGACTGCTACATTGGGCTCTTGTGTGTCAGGAAGTGTTATGATGGCACAGGTAAGAACAGGGTTCAGGTCTATTGTTCACAGGGTCACTATGTGTCATACTTGACTCAATGGCACCTAGCAACAACAACAACAACAGTATATTCAAGATTCTTCTCCAACATCATAATTCAAAGGCATCAATCCTTTGGTAATCCTCACTCACTGTATAACTTTCATATTTACGTGAAGCAACAAAAACCATCATGACTTAGGTAATTTTCACCTTACTCTTTAAGGTGACATCTTTGCTCTTCAGCACTTAGAGTGGATGTAGGCAGCAGATTTCCCCAATCCACTATGTTGTTTGCTTTCATGGTTGCTATTTCAATCAGTGTTGATTGTGGATCCAAGTAAAACAAAATCTTTGACAACTAATGTTTCTCTCTTTATCATGATGCTATCTATTGGTCCACTTGTGATTATTTTAATTGTCTTTAGGTTGAAATATAATTGGTAATGAAGGCTAAGTCTTTAAGCTACATCAATAAGTTTAAAGCCTTTGTATTCTGTAAGTAAGTTTGTACTATCTGAAAATTGAAAGTTATTAATGACGCTTCCTTCAATTCTTCTTCATACAGTTAGATTATTTGCTCAGCACAGAATTGAACAGATATTGTGAAAGGATATAAACTTCTTAGAAGATATAGTGTGTGGGATAAGAGTAAATCATACTTTGGCAGGACACTCAGACTTGCCCTTTACTAGTTATGTGACCTAGAGCTAAAGAAACTCTGGTGGTGCAGTGGTTGAACAGATGTGGAGAACAGGAACACCTGGGATCAAACTTTTTTCTAATTTTAAACTATGCAGTGTCCCCTCATCCTGTTAAAAAATTTTTTTTTGTTCTATGTACAGGTATACACATAGCTGGGTCTTGTTCTGCGTACAGAAAAGTTAAGGGTTCTAGTATTTCTATTCGTCACAATGTTATCTGTAATTTGTTATGAGTCACTCAGTCTAGAATGCTTGCATAGTCAACAGAACACAAGCTGACATCTTTCTGGAAGTCACAATTCATCTGATGTCAGCAGCAACATTCTTCGATTTCTGTCCCATTATCCTTGGTCTTAGGGAGAAGGTATGCCATCTTTTAGCAAGAATATATCTCCCTTTATTTAGGTCTTTCTCTGTGCTTATATGTGTGTATATCTCACACAATTAATTTTTTCTACAACAGCTCTATATAATAAGTATGTAAATTATCATTTTTCTTGGTAATAAACAAAATAAATTTCAGAATTTCTAGGTCACCAAACCTGAACCAAAACCCACTGTTCATCAAGTCAATGGTGACTCCTGGTGACTGTCTAGGATGAAGTAGATCTGCCCAATATGGTTTCCAGTGCTGCTAGTGTTTATGAAAACACACTGGTGTGTTAAAACTGACATTCCTTCTTGGTTTAGCAGCCAAGCTCTCGGACCGCTGCACCGCCAGGGCTCCTTTTGCTCTACCTCACATAGCTAGTAAGTGACAACTCTGAGTCTCCAGGCAAAGTCTGATTGACTCTAGGGCCACACGCTGGGGACTATTCTGTTTTTCCCTGAGTTCATGGATCTTCTTGCTAATGGTAGGTGCAGTCTCATGAATCTTTCCAATTTCTCACTTGAAAAAATTCCTTGTTTACATCTCATTCTATGGACAATCGATTCTTACACACTTAAATGCAGAAATTAATGGCTAGGAATGGCTCCAATTCCAGAATCTAGGGGAAAGGCCTGGGATTAAGATATATTTTAGAGTCTTTAGTATATAAAACCAAAATCCCATTACCTTTTCTCAGTTCTGCCTTATAGCATAGAAATGTCACACAGGGTTTCTAGGACCATAAATCTTTACAGAAGCAGACTGCCACATCAGTCTCCTACAGAGCAGTTGGTGAGTTCAGTCAACCAATGTGCCATAGGCTTCTCCTCTGTAACTGTCTCTCCCTCTTTGCCTTTGAGCTGGTTCTAACTCACAGGTGACCTTTCACTGGCTTTCTGAGACTGTAAATCACATGAGAGAAGATTGCCTATCTTTCTTCCTTGAAGGTGCTAGTGAATTTGCAGTGCAACTTCATATGAACTAGGTCATCACAAGTCCCTTAGTGTAGAGAAGTGCTTAAAGATTTAAGAAAGGCTCCCTGCTGTTAGAGTAGCATAAGTATTGGATTGCCAAATGAAAGGCTGGCGATTCAAATCCACAAATCATGGGAGAAAGTCAGGCAATGTCTTCTATTAATATTTACAGCATTGGAAACTTAATAAAGGGGCATGATAAATCACTATCAACTAGACAGTAGGTGTCATTAAAACCTTCAGATCATAGAAGAGAACTGGGCAATGAATAACCCGGTAGAAGTAGAAGCAATGTCTTTGAGCTGCAGTGCTGGATAAAAGTACTGAACATACCATGGACTGCCAAGAGAGCAAACATGTCTGACCTAGAGAGGGTGAAACCAAGTTTCTCCTTAGAGGCAAGGATTTTAAAGCTCCATATCACTTACTGTGGGCATATTACTTGACCCAGAGGAACCCGTCCTTGGAGAAGGACATCATGCTTGGAAGGTTGGAGGGATGGTGCAGGAGAGGAAGACCATGCAGGAAAGGAAGACCCTAGGTGAGACGGAGTGACACAGAAACTGGGGTAATAGGGTAGGTGTGTCAGAGACAGTGTTATTGGCTCAGGTTACAGCAGAGTTCGAAGCTATTGAGCAAAGGGTTGCTATCAGTCTCAAGCAATTCAACAGCACATAACAACAACAGTAACAGTGAATTCATGGTGGTAAATGATTAAAACCGTTCAATGACTGTGCCCTGCACAATAAAAATCAAGAACAAGAAGGAGCTGGGGAGAAGAAGGACCAGCAAAGGGCATAAAAGCAAAATATTAAGCTAGGAAGGAAGAAAACCAATTACATGCGGTGGTAGAAAATGTATTAAGCAAGAGAGGGTGAGTGATTAACTAATTCAAATAGATCAAGGTAAAGACCTTGAATGCACCACTGATTCAAGAACACATGGAGATCATTGTTAACTTTGGTAGAGAAGTCTTCACTAGATGCAGGAGGAGGAGCATTGTTGACAGATAGATCACATAGAAAATAAGGAAAAAAATGACAGGGGAAAAGACAGTCAAAAAGAACAATCTTCGTTTTTAATAAAAAGGAAAAAAATAAAATGCTGGTATCCTAAAGAGAACAGCCCAGTGAAGAAATGGACCAAAAGAGCAAGAAGAGCAGGATTTCTAGAATAATAATGAAATGAAAGAGAAGAGACAAAGGGAGAAACATAGTAATAGGAGGTTGGCATTACATGCAAATGTGGATAATTAACTCTGGGGTGAGGAGTTGTCGGATGTACGGATGGGAATCATAGCACGTGGGTGACTGGATGTGCTGGTGAGGAGCTGTGAAGTACGAGTTCTGTTGCCATTGGTTCCACTGTCGCAGAAATGCAATAACCAAGTTCAGAGAGGAGATTGAGAAGATGGAGTCAAGAGATGATGAGGAAGAATAGAGAGAAAGAAATTGAGGAAGAGAAAACTCAAAAGTGGAGAGCTTTCTTTGTATGTTTGAAGAGAAAAAGAGGTTATTTTATTGTATTTTGCTCTTTGGTGGCGGCGGTGGTGGTGTTGGTGGTGGTGGTGTTAAGAGCTTTCGAGTCGTAGATGACTCAAAGCAACCCTATGAATAAAAGACTCGAGCACTTGTATAACTTTCATCATTTCCCATGTTCACAGGGTTTCCAGAAGCAAGCTATTTCAAAAGTGGATGCCACTCCTGCTTCCAAGCTTGTTTTAATCAGGGAGCTTCACCAAACACCGTCCACCACGGGTAGCCATTATGGCATTTGACACATCATCGTCACAGCGTTCAGCTTCACAGCAACCATAAGTTACCTCTATAGAGGAAATGGATAGACCAGAGCTATGCCAATTAGAAGAATGTTTCACCAAAAACAATTAACATCAGGCCTGAGGGCCGCAGATTAAAATCACACACCTTCGGCTTGGTAGCATCATTTTCTGTCTACTAGGCCAGCTGAGCTCTCTCTATGTTTTTGTTGTTGTTGGTAAGTGCTGTTGAGTCATAGATGATTCATAGTGACCTAATCAGTTGTGTATAGACTTTGTAAATTTTGGCAATAATAAATAAAAATAATATATAAAAAGCAAATGTCTTAAAAATACCCTCACAATTATTACCATCATAATCCAGTCTAACATGTGTATCTGCTTGTTTCTCAGACGTTTATTCTCTGATCGTGAGTCATATGCTATTTTATTTAAACAATCCTTTGAAAATATGTGTTCTATTTGATTTACAAATTTTTATATTATAATAAATTTGAACAAAAAATTGAAAAAAAAGAAAGAAAAATCACCACATCTTCTGATGTTTCGTAGTTTACTTACAACATTTTTGTGCTAATAGCCTCATTACAATTAAAATTCTGCATATCGCTTCTTTAAATTAACACTATGTATTAAGCATTTTCCATGAAGTTAATCTTCAGGGCCATCATATTAATAGTTGCATAATTTAACTTTTCATCAAATGCTATATCAATGTAATAATTTATTGTTGAAAAGTAAATGTTTCAATATACTATTAAATATATTATGATGAATGTCTTTCAGCATATGTATAATTCCACAATTAATATGTTTGTAATATAGCCATCTACCACTTAATGACTTAACTGACTACCATTTATTGAGTTCTGTGCTTCATTTCATACATCTCATTTGGTGATTGTAATAGCAGAAATAGTGATTTTTATGCTGAAATATTTTAATCCTATATAATAATTGAGAATTAATATAGCAAACACCTTTGAACCCACAAATCATATTTGATAAAACTTAATAATAGCTATATTCATCCTAGAATTTTCTCAGAAAATAAAATATCACGGAGAGAGTCGAAGCTCCTCTTATTTCTTTCCCTTCTTCCTACTGACCCATAGCTGACCCTTCGGTGGGTTTTCAGAAGCAATAATCACACAGGAGGAGACTGCCCATCTTTCCCCCACAGAGCAGCTGGTGGCCTCGAACTTCATGCCTTTGATTGCATGAGCTTCTTGCCACTAGGCCACCAGAGCTCTCGAGAACAGATAACTACTATCCAAAATGCAGTCTTTATATTACTGCTGGACTTTTAAAAAATACTTTTATTTATAGGAACATATACAAACAAAATATTCCTCATATAAAAGACAAAATACCATACATATAATTTTCCAATTCCATTTTTTACTTAACAGTTATGCTTTCAAATTGTATCTAGTGTCCAGTTTCTGTTCTGACATGTGAAGAACTTGAAAGTCATCACTGTCAGCTTCACAATAAGAAAAGAAGATCAACAAATTGAAAATCGACTCTCCTTTGATTCATGAAATAATTGAAACCACGGGGTAAACCATTGTCTTGCAAGCTGAAGGCAGAGGTGGACGCCAAGAACTGGAGACAGTTCTGCCCAGGAGCACAAGTCCATTGCTGCAGCCAGGATTGATAGAAACAGACTAAGCTGGGTAAAAAGATTAACGTTCCATGTGGATTAGTTTGAGAGTTAAAAATTCCAGAGTTCCTGTCTGAGAGAGGCCTCCACATGTTCATTAATTTTATTTCAACTCCATCAAGCTCTCAGGGTAAAGAAGAGATAAAAATCTCCTTGTACTCTGGCAGGAGAAGGAGAAAAGAAACTTTGTCAAATACATCCATTACTCTTAACAGTCATCTGCTGGCAAGAGAAAGTCAGAGTCTAACTAAATTAGATTTTCACCAAAGTCTAACTACTCTCTTGTTCTTGTTGTTGTTGTTGTTAGGTGACATTGAGTGAACTAGATAGAACTCATAGTGGCAAAATGGACAACAAATTGGAAACTTTCCAATTTCCCTAACCTGTACTATCCTCACAATCTCTGCCATGCTTCAGCTCATTGGAGCTTTAGTTCTCTTTTGTTCACTCCTTTAACCCAATACACTACATTTTCCATCAGCCACGTACAACTAGATATGCTACAAGGTAAATAGCACAATCTGAACAGATAAAAGAAACATCAGAACAAGACAATTATGGCAGATGTTCTAAAATTCTCAGACCAAGAATTTGTAATTGTTGTTGTTGTTATGTGCCAGAGTCACCTGTAACCCATAGTGACTCTATATACAAAAGCTCTGAACTTTGCTCTATCCTGAGCCAACTTTATTGTCTGTAACACACCTAACCCCATTATCCCAGTCATTGAGTCAATCCATCTCATTGAGGGTCTTCCTCTCTGGCTCTTTAGCTCCACCCTCCCAAGCACGATATTCCTCTCCAAGGACTGGTTCCTTCTTGCAATATGCCCAGAGTAATCAGACGGAGCTTCAGAATTCTTGCTTCCAAGGAGCAGCCTGGTTTCACCCTCTCTAGTGCAAACCTGTTCATTCTCTTAGCAGTCCATGGTGTATTCAATACTTTTCTACAGCACCATAGCTGAGAGGCATCAATTCTCCTTCTATCATCCCTAGTCATTGTCCAGATTTCTGATGTATACCAAGTAATTGCAAAGACCATGGTCTCTATCAGGTGGACCTTAGTCTCCAGACTGATGTCGTTGCTTCCATCACGATGCTGCCAGTTGGCCCAGGGATGAGGGTTTTTATTTTCTTGATGTTGAGCTTCAATCCATATTGAAGGCTGCAGTCCTTGACCTTTTGCAGCAAGGTCCTCCTCAGTTTCAGAAACAGGGTTGTATCATCTGCATAACACAGGTTGTTGAGGAATCTTCCTCCAATCCTGATGCCACATTTCTCCTCATTAGAGTCTAGCCTCCAGGATGATCTGTTTCGCATATAGATTGAAAAGGTATGGAGATAGGAAACATCCCTAGCATACACCCTTCCCGATTTTAAACCATGCAGTGTTTCTTTCCTTACTCTATTCTGATGATGGCCTCCTGGTCCAAGTATAGATTTTGCATAATCACTATCAAGTGTTCTGAGATTCCCATTCTTCTCAGTTTGTTGTGATTTGCACAGTCAAATGCCTTTGCATAGTCAATGAAACAGAAATAGACATTTCTCTGGTATTCTCTGCTTTCAGTCAACATCCATCTAACATTAGCTGTAATATACCTAGTGATATGACCTCTTCTAAATTCAGGGTGCACTTCTGGCAGTTCTCTATGGATGTGCTGTTCCAGTCATGTTATATCACTTTCAGCAGAATACTGCTTGCATGTGGAATTAATGATATTGTTCAATAATTTCTGCATTCTGTTGGGTCACTTTTCTTTGGAATGGGAACAAATATGGATCTCTTCCAGTCATGTGGCAAGGCAATTGTCTTCCAGATTTCTTGGCAAAACTTGATGAGCACATTCAGAGCAGCATTTATTTGTTGAAATATGTCAATTGGTATACCGTCAATTCCTGGGGCCTTGTTTTTTTGCCAGTTCCTTTAAAGCTGCTTGAAATTCTTCTTTCATCACCACAGGCTCTTGCTCATACATTGTTTCATGAAATTCTTCTGTGTCAGCCAATTCTTTTTGGTACAGTGAATCTGTATACTCTTTTCATCTTGTTTTAATGTTTCCTGACTCATTTAACATTCTGTCCAAAGCATCCTTAAATATTGCAACTGCCTTGAATCTGTTGTCAGTTCCTTCAGCTCGGGAAATGTTGAGCGAGTTCGCCCCTTTTGATTTTCTGACTTAAGTTCTTTGTCTTCCTGTGCTGCCATTTGAAATATTCTGTTCACCTCCTTAATATCTTGATTTCTTCCCTTTGCTTTGGCTTGTTGGCACTGTAGGACAATATTAAGAGTCTCATCAGACATCCATGTTGGCCTTTTCTTCATCTTCTGTCTTTGTAATAACCTTTTGTATTTTTCATGGGTAATCAATTCTTGATATCCTCCCACAGATAATCTAGTTTTTGCACTTTAGTGTTCAAGGTCTCAAATCTATTCCTTGAAATTCAAGTGGCATAGGCTCAAGGTCAAATTTTGGTTCCTGTGGATTTGATTTAACCTTCTTTACCTTCAGCTTGAACTTACATATGAGTAGTTGTTGGTCTGTTCCACAATCAGCACGTGGCCTACTTTTCACAGTTGATATTGGACTTCTCCAGTGATTCTTCCCACAGATATAATCGATCTGATTCCTATGCATTCTATCAGGTGAAATACATGTATATAATTTGTGTTTATGTTTCTTATCATAAATATTTGTGGTGAGTAAGTAATGGATTTTACAGAATTCTATCATCCTGTCTCCAGCCTCATTTCTGTCACCAAGTCCATGTTTTCCTACTGCTGATCTTTCTTTCCTGTTTCCAACTTTTGCATTCCAGTCACCTATTATTATTAATGCATTTTGATTTCATGTTCAATAGATTTATGACTGTAAAAGTTTGTTCAAGTCTTCTATTTCCTCCTTTGTATCCCTAGTTGTTGGTGCATATATTCACTGAACTTCCTTGTATGCATATGAATATAGTATCCTATAACAACATTGCATGTCAAGATGGATTACAAATTACTTTTTTAACTATGAAAGCAACTGCATTTTTCCTCACCTTTTCATCTTTGGCATAGTAGATCATATGACTGTCTGATTAACAATGCTCCATTCCAGTCCATCTCATTTTGCCAATACCTAGTCTATCAATATTTACGCATTCCATTACTATGATTAATTAAGCCTACCAGCTACCCTGTAGAAGAAGGAAGGACAATTTCCTCCTATGTGATGTGCTGCCTCTGAAAACCCACTGGAGTGTCGGTTTCCATAGGAGTGAGTAATTTCCAGCTCAACAGGACATAACAATAACAAAAGAGAGAAAGCAGAAAACTCAAGAGAAGATCGATAATTAAAGTAGAAAGATGGAAATACTAAGAAATAATATCAGAAGGAAATACAAATCAGCAATGTTATAAGGATTCTTCTCATTGCCATCAAGTTGGAACCGACCCTCTATTGCACTTCCGAAGCTGTGAATCACACGGAAAGAGATTTCTCATCGTTCTCCCAAGTTATAAGGGGTCTGGCTCTATTATTGCCATTGAATAGGAACTGTCTCATAGATGATCTCCCTGTAGATTTTCAGAGGCTGTAAATCACTGGGGAAGAGACTCAACATCTTTCTCTCATGTAGCAGCTGGTGGATTCCAACCACCTGCTTTGAGTTGGTAGCAAACTCCTTATCCACTAGACCACCAGAGTTCCCTTTATGAGGAATATTTGTTGTTTAGTACCATTGAGTCAGAACCGACCTATAGCTGACCCTTCAGCAAATTTTCAGAGGCAATAAATCAAATTGGAAGGGATTGTCCATCCTTCTCATGCTGGATGAAGGATAGGAGGGAGGAATTGGTCATACTTGTATCCAAAGCACAACTCACCTTCATTGAGTCAGTGCTGACCTGGTTTTTGCTTTCATAAGTAAAACTATGGTGTTTAAGAAAGGCACTGAACACTCCATGGACAGCCAAAAGAACAAACAGATATATCTTGGAGAGGGTGCAACCAGAGTGCTCTTTGGAGGCAAGAGTGATGATACTTCGGGCATGTTGCTTGGAGAGGGCATGAGGCTAGGGAAGATGGAGAGTCAGCAAAGGAGAGGAAGACCCTTGATCAGGTGGATTGACACAGTGACTGCCACAATGGACTCTTGTGTGTCAAGAAGTATGAGGATGGCCCAGGATAGAACAAGGTTCAGATCTTTTGTTCATAGGGTCACCATGAGTTATACTTGACTCCATAGCTCCTAACAACTACAAGCAAAGTTGTGTCAACTGCATATAGCAGGTTACTGATGATTCTTATTCCAAATCTGTTGCCAGATTCTTCTTCAAATAGTCCAGTATCTAGATTATTTCTCAGCATAGAGATTGAATATGTATGATGAAACAATACATCCCTGATGCGTAATTTTCCTGATTGTAAACCAAAAAAGTATCCTTTTGTTTTGTTTGAAAGAGTGCTATTTGGTCTATATCTAGGTCTAGCATGGGCACAATTAATCGTCCTAAACGTCCCTTTCTTCTCAAAGCAGAATTTATTATGATCCACTCAGTCAAATGCCTTTGCAGTCAGTAAATCACTCTACTTTTTGTCAAGATTCATCTCATATTGGCAGTGATATTCCTTGTTACATTGGCTGTTTTGGATCAAACTTGAATTTCTGGAAGTTCCCTGTTTCTGGATGGTTCCAGCTATATATAAATAATCTACAGTAAGATTTTGCTTGCATATGATATTAATGATACTGGTGAATTCTGGTGGCTTAGTGGGTAAGGAGTTATACTGTCATGCAATTTACAGCCTATGAAAACCTACTGGAGGGTCAGCTATGGGTAGGTTCTGCTTCAAAAGCAATGAGTGAGTGTATAATATTAATGATGTTGTTGTGTACTGTCGAGTCAGAACCGACCCATAGCAGACTCTCCTGTGGGTTTTCAGAGGCAGTTAATTGCATGGGAGGAGATTACCCATCCTTTTCCCATGGAGCAGCTGGTGGCCTCGAACCACGTGCTTTTGGGATTGCAGTGCAGCTTCTTGCTACTAGGCCACCAGAGTTCCCTGATAGTAATGATATCACTTGATAATTTCTGCATTCTGATTATCTTTTATGGAAAGTGCACATGTGAATCTCTTCCACTTGGGTGGCCAGGTAGTTGTCTTCCAAATTTCTTTATATAGGTTATGAGCATATCCAATAATGCATTTGTTGTTTGAAACATCTCACCTGGCTTTCCATCAATTCCTGGAAACTTCTTTTTTCTCAATGCCTTCGGTACCTTTGATTCTTGATTATATACAACCTCCTGAAATGCTCAGGCATCAGCACTTTATTTTGGTACTGTGACTCTACATATTCCTTCTATTTTCTTTCAATATTCTTGTGTCATTAATATTTTGTCCCAACAATTCTTCAGTGTTGCAATAGATTGAAGACTTGAATTTTTCCTTCAGTTATTTCAGCTTAAGAAAAAAAATGGATTGTGTTTTTCTTTTTGGTTTTCTGACTCTCAGTCTTTACTCGTATCAGCATAGTACTTTGCTTTAGCTGCTTGAGTTGTCCTTTGAAACCTTCTATTTAGTTCTTTCACTGTTTCCTTTTACTTTGTTATTGTTGTCATGTGCTATCGAGTCACTCATGATTCGTAACAACCTCGTGTATAATTGCTCTGAACCCTGCCCTATCCTGAGCCAGTCTCACTGACCCTCACACACTTACTCCATTGTCCTAGTTACTATGTCAATTCGTCTCATCTGGGAACTTTCTTTCTTGCTCTGTCCCTCCACCATTCCAAGAATGATATCCTTCTCCAAGTACTGGTCCCTCCTGGCCACGTGTATAAAGTATGTGAGACAGAGCTTCAAACTCTTTGCCTCCAAAGAGAAAAACTTGGTTTCACCCTCTCCAAGACAGACTTTGTTTTCTTCTGTCTGTCCGTGGTATTTTAAATACTCTTCTCCAGCACCATAACTCAAAGTCATTGATCCTTCTGTCATGAGTTGACTCCACAGCATCTAACAAAAACAGCAATCTATGACTTCATTTCTGTTGCTTATGTTATATTATCCAGCTGTCTGATGCATAGCCTCGATCAAGTGCACCTTAATCTCTAGACTGACATAATTGCTCTTTAGCACCTTGGAAAGGTCCCTGACAGCATACTTTCCTGATGCAATGGGAAAGTCTGCTGTTAGAGACCTTTCCAAAGTACTGAAGAGCAATGATGTCAGTCTGGAGACTAAGGGGTGCCTGATACATGCCATGGTCTTTGCAATCACTTGCTATGCATCAGAAACCTGAACAATGACTAGGGATGATAGAAGGAGAATTGATGCCTTTGAGCTGTGGTGTTGGAGAAGAATACTGAATATACCATGGACTGCTAAGAAACAAACAGGTTTGTCCCGGAGAGTGAAGCCAGGCTGCTCCTTGGAGGCAAAGATTCTGAAGCTTCATCTGACATACTTTGGACATGTTGCAAGGAGAGACTTGTCTTTGGAGAGGGACGTCATGCATGAGAGGGTAGAGGGACAATATAGGAGTAGAAAGCCCTCGATGAGATGGTCTGATTCAGTGATAGGGGTAATGGTGGTAGGTGCATTTGAGACGGTGCAGATTGGCACAGGGTAGAGCAGGGTTTAGGGCTGTTGTACATAGGGTCATTAGGAGTCACAGGCGACTCGATGACGCATAACAAACAACAACAACAGAGTCAAATAAATACCTTTGCATAATCAATGAAACAAAGCTTTTCTATATTATAGAAAAAGTTTCAGAGTTTCATTTGGTATTCCAAAAGACCATAATTGGTCTTTTCTTTCTTTCTTTCTACCTTTTAAATGATTTTGTTTTTAAATTTCTTTGTGTTTGATTGTCCTTCATATCATTGCACAACTCTTTGGTCTTTGGTCATTAATGCATTTGGTCATTCAATGTATCTAGTGTATTATTGAGAGGATGTAGGATAAGAATATCATGCTTGGAAAGGTGAAGGGACAGAGCAGGAGAGGAAGACCCCAGATGAGATGGGCTGATATGGTAACTGGGGTAATGAGTGCAGGTGTGTCGGAGTCAGTGAGACTGGCTCAGGGCAGGGCAGGCTTCAGAGCTGTTGTACCTGGGGTTGCTATTAGTCACAGGCAACTTGACAGCATATAACAACAACAATAACATACTCAAGATAGTTATTTTGGCTTTCATGGACTTGTTTTCCTTACTGTCAGCTTCAATTTGATTTGCATAGGAGCTATTATTAGTGGTCTGTTCCAAAATTGGCCCCTGACCTTGTTCTATGTGACTTAATTTTTAACTCCTCCATCATTTCCTTCAGATGTTTATAAGATAAAAAATATGCAGATGTATTTTACTAGATTCCTGTGTATTCCACTGGTGAAATCCATGTGTACAGTTGCTGTCTAGCTATGTATAACAAACAAGTCATTGTTCATACAAAATTATATCATTCAATCTATGGCTTCATTTCTGTTGCCTATGCTATATTATCCAACTGCTAATTCCTCTTCTTTATTTATAACTATTGCATTTCAATCACTAATTATTATTAATGTATCTTAGTTACATACTTGATTAATTTCAGACTAGAAAAGCTCTTAGACATTTTTCATTTATTAATGTTGGGCTTTAGTAGTTTGTGGATATATTTGAATAATAACCACATTAACACATATTCCTTCTACTCATATATTACTGAAAGCATTGTACTTCAGGATAGATCTTGAAATGATCTTTTTTATTATGAGTGTGACATCATTCCTCTTTAGCTCATCATTCTCAGTGTAATAAACCACATGATTGTTTGTTTTATATTTCTATAGGTGAATATATAAACAAATTTTAGTCTATCCTTACAATGGAATATCATTTAGCATTAAGAAGACATAAAATATTAAGTCACAAATAGACACGGAGGAACCTTAAATGCATATTGCTAAGTGAAAAAAGTCAGTCTGGCAAGGTTACATACCATATAATCCTAATCACAGGACATACTGGAACAGCAAAAATACAATTTGTTGTTGTTTTGTGCCACTGAGCTGCCTGTGATTCATAGCAACCCTATGCACAATAGCTCTAAACACTGCCCTATTCTCACCATCTCTGACACACCTAACCGCCATAACCCCAGTAAAGTGTGACTTCATCTCATCAGAGTCTTCCTCTCCCATGCTGTCCCTCCATCCTTTCAAGAATGATGTCTTTCTCCAAGGTCTTGTCCCTCCTGACCACATTCCCAAAGTATATGAGATGAAGCTTGAGAATCCTTGCCTCCAATATGCAAATTGATTTCACCTCCAGGACAGAGCTGTTTATTCTTTTTGCAGTCCA
>NW_006399783.1:7561979-7568044 GCF_000299155.1 Elephantulus edwardii | reverse complement strand
GAGGGATCAGTCCTTGGAGAGGGATGTCATGCTTGGGAGAGTGAAGCAACAGTGCAGGAGAGGAAAACCCTCTATGAGATGGATTGATTCAGTGACTAAGTTAATGGGAACAGATGTGTAACGAACAATAAGATTGGCACAGGATAGAGCAGTTTTTAGGGCTGTTGTACATAGGGTCACTGTGAGTTGCAGGCTACTCAACAGTACATAACAACACTCAACAGCACATAACAACACTATGGCCTGAATCAGGTGCACCTTAGTCTCTAAACTTACGTTGTTCTTCTTCAGCACTCTGGAGAGGTATCTAAAAGCAGATTTACTTAATGCAATTTTTCTTTCGATTTCCTGACTGCTGGCGACAAGGAAGTTTATTGTGGAGCTGAGCAAGTGAAACTATTAACAATTTCAATGTCTTTTCTATCTGTCATGGTGCTGCCTATTGGCCCAGTGGTGAGAATTATTTTCTTGATGTTGAGCTTCCAGCCATATTGAAGACTCCAGTCCTTGACCTTTTTCAGCAAATATTTCAGGTTCTCTTCAGTTTAGGCAAGCAAGGTTGTGTCATCTGTATAATGTAGGTTGTTGATGAGTCTTCCTCCAGTCCTGAAGCCACAGTCTTCCTAATAAAGTCCAGCCTCCTAGATGATCTATTCCACATGTAGATTGAAAAGGTATGGAGGAGGGATGCAGCACTGGTACACAATTTTCCTGATTTTTTTTATTGTGAAATGTTTCTTTGCTCTGTTCTGAAGGCTGCTTCCTGGTCCAAGTATTGTTGTTGTTATGTTGTATGTGCCGTCAAGTCACCTGTGACTGATGCATAGCAAGTGAATGCAAAAACCATGTCCTGTATCCAACACACCTTAGTTTCCAGACTGACATCATTGCTCTTTAGTACTTTGGAGAGGTCTCTGACAGCAGACTTTCCCAGTGCAATATGTCTTAATTTCCTGGCTGCTAGTGTCAAGAGTGCTGTTTGTGGAGCCAAGCAAACTGAAGCTGTTAGCAATCTCAGTCTCTTCACCATCTATCATGATGCTGCTAATTGGCCCAGTGGTGAGAATCTTTGTTTTATTGATACTAAACCTCAGTCCATATTGAAGGCTACAGTCCTTGACCTTCTGCAGCAAGCGCTTCCTCCTCCTCGGTTTCAGCCAGCAGCGTGTGTCATTTGCATAACACAGATTATTAATGACAGGAATCCTAGAACACCTGATCATGCTAATACAAAACCTGTACGTGGACAAGGAGGCAGTTGTCAGAACAAAGCATGGAAACACTGCATGGTTTAAAATTGGGAAAGGTGTATGCCAGGGATGAGTCCTATCTCCATAACTTTTCAATCTATATGCAGAACAGATTATCCAGGAGACTGGGCTCTATGAGGAGAAATGTAGCATCAGGATTGGAGGTCCAAGTATAGGTTTGATAAAAGCATAATTAGGTGTTCTGAGATTCCCATTTTTCTCAAGATTTTCTATAGTTTGTCCTGATCCACACAGTGGAATGTCTTTGCATGCATAGTCAATAAAATACATATAGACATTTTTTGATACTCTCTGCTTTTAGTCAATGTCCATCTGACATTGCTAATAATATCCCGAGTACCATGCCTCTTCTAAACCCAACATCGTTTTCATTGTTTTTAAAAAGGTCATTGGCTTCTAGAAGTTCAAGCGGAGAAAGGAAGAGGTGAGTAGGTAATGCGTAGCGGGTCTTTACACCAGTTAGAGTATTCTACATGATATTATAATGGTGGACACATGATAGTATACATTTGTCAGAACCTGTAGAACAGAAAAAAACATAAAAAAAAGTAAACCCTAGTATAAACTATGCCATAGTCCTAAGGGAACTGGACTGCAAACTCAAAAGTAACTCCTCTCTGGTGGTTTGAATCCACCAGCAACTCTACAGGAAAAAGATGGATAATCTGTTTCTAGAGGGACAATCCAATCAGCTCCTATGTGATTTACAGCTTAGTAAAATCAATTGAGATTCCACTCAATGGCTGTGAGAGAGGGAGGGAGGGAGAGTGAGAGAGAGCGAGAGAGTGATTGAAAGAACAGCATATTTATCTGGACATACAGCGTGTTTGTTGCTGTTGTGTACCAGCAAGTTGAAATCGACCTAGAGCTGACTCTCCACTGAGTTTTCAGAGGCAATAAATTGCACAGGAGATTACCCATCTTCCTCCCATGGAGCAGCTGGTGGATTCGAACTACATACCTTTGCACTGACAGCACAATTTCTTCCACTAAGTCACTAAAGTTCCAGTTTTCCACCATATGTATACATTACAATTTATTCAGATACTATTTTAGTATATATTTAAGCTTCTACAATAGTTTTTATTTGAAAGCAGTTACAATTGTTGTTATTGTTATGTGCAATCGAGTTGACTATGACTCATAGTGACCTTATTACGGATAACAGCTCTGAACCCTGCTCTGTCCTGAGCCAATCTCACTGTCTCTGGTTCACTATCCACATTACACAAATTATTGTGTCAATCCATCTCATCCAGGGTCTTCCTCTCCTGTGTTTCCCTCCATCCTTCCAAGCATGATATCCTTCTCCAAGGACTGATCCCTCCTGGTAAAATGTCCAGCGTATATGAGATGGAGTCTCAACATCTTTATCTTCAAGAAGCAGCTTGATTTCACACTCTCTAGGATAGATCTGTTAGTTCTCTTGGTAGTCCATGGTGTATTTAATACTCCTCTTCAACATCACATCTCAAAAGCATCTATTCTTCTGTCATACTTGGTCATTGTCCAGCTCTCTGATGCATAGCAAGCATTTGTGAAGACCATGGCCTAGACGAGGTGCACCTTAGTCTCTAGACTGACATCCTTGCTCTTTAGCATTCTGGAGATGTCCCTGACAGTAGGTCTTTCTAATGCAATTTGTCTTTTGATTTCCTGACTGCTGGTGACAGAAGTGATGATTGTGGAACCAAGCAAGATGAAATTGTTGAGAATCTGAATGTCTTCTCTATCTATCATGGTGCTGCCAGTTGGCCCAGAGAATCTTTGGTGAGAATCTTTGTCTTCTTGATGTTAAGCTTCAATCTATATTGTAAACTACAGTCTGCAACCCTCTGCAGCAAATGCTTCGGACTCGCCTTAGTTTCAGCAAATATAGTTGTGTCATTTATATAACACAGGTTATTCATGAGTTTTCCTCCAATCCTGATGCCACATTTCTCCTCATGAATTCCAGCCTCTCAAATGATCTGTTCTGCATATAGATTGAAAAGGTATGGAGACAAGATTCATCCCCGACACAATCCTTTCCTAATTTTGAACCATGCAGTCTTCTCTTGCTCTGTCTGACCATTGCTTCCTGGTCCAAGTGTAGGTTTCCGATGAGCACAATCAGGTGCTCTGAGATAACCATTCTTCTGAAGATTAGCCACAATTTATTGTGATCCACTCAGTCAAATGGTTTTGCATAGTCAATGAAACACTGATAGATACTCCTCTGGTACTCTCTGCTTTTGTTCAAGATCCATCTGACATTGGCAGTGATGTCCTTAATGCCACGGCCTCTTCTAAACCCAGCTTATATTTCTAGTAATTTTCTGTCAATGTGGTGTCCCATTCACTTCTGGACAATCTTTAGCAGGATGTTGCTTGTGTGACATTAGTAATACCATTCTATAATTTGCACATTGTGTTGGGACGCCTTTTTTTGGAATGGGAATAAATATGGATCTCTCTCAGCCAGTTGACCAGGTGGCTGTCCTCCAGATTTCTTGGCACAGCCTGGTGAGCACTTCCAGGACTGCATTTGTTTGTTGAAATATATCAATTTGTAATCTATCAATTCCTGGGGCCTTTTTTGTTTGTTTTTTTGTTTTTGTTTTTTTGCCAATTCCTTCAAAGCAGCATGGACTTTCTACCTTATCACCATTTTTTCCCTAAACATAAGTTATTTCATGAAATAATTCTGTGTCTACCAGAGCAATATGCTACAATTAGTATCCTTATGTCTCCTGTATTGGAGACCTTAATGTCTCCATCTAGAGGTCTTCTTGTGCACTTCTGTATGTTCTCCTAGAATTTATCTGTAGGTATACAACTACTGCCTTCTTTGGTATTGTTTTGTGCCATCAAATAGGAATCAACTCATTGCTGACCCTCCAACAGGTTTTCAGAGGCAGTAAATTACACAGGAGATGATTGCCCATCCTTCTTCCACAGAGCAGCTAGTGGGCGTGAATCGTGTGCCTATGGGACTGTAGTACATCTTCTTACCTCTGGGCCACCAGAGCTCTTCGTTGCTTTCTTTAGTTTCTATACGTCGATGTGAAATTGGTCTAGGTTTGGTTTAGGAGTTGGCACTGTGCAAAAATTAATTGTGGATTCAAGTAAAATGAAATGAATATCAACTTCAATCTTTTCTCCATCTATCATGATGTTGCCTGTTGGGTCAGTGGTGAGGATTTTTGTTTTCTTGATGTTGAGATGTGATCCATCTTGAAGGTTATTGTCTCTGATCTTCTACAGTAAGTGGTTCAGGTCCTCTTCCCTTTCAGCAAACAAGGTTGTGTTATCTTCAGAACACAAGTTGTTAATGAGCTTTACTCCAATCCTGACAGCACATTCTTCACATAGTCCAGCTTCTTGAATTATTTGTTCATCCTGCAAATTAAATAGGTATGGAGGAAGGATACATCCCTAATGCACAGTTTTCCTGATTTTAAACCCAGTAGTGTTCCATTCTTCTGTGCATACAAGTATTTCTTTGTCTACTTTTGGTTTTCGCATGAACAAAATGTTGGCCATAATGTATCAAGTGCCTTTGCATAATCAGTAAGACATCTTTATGACATTTGTATAATGCACAGAGTGGAATGCCTTTGTGTAATCAATGAAACACAAGCAAACGTCTTTATGATATTTTCTGATTTCATCAAGATTCATCTGTCATGAGCAATATATTTCTTATGCTATAGCCTCTTCTGAATCTAGCTTGAATTTCTGTCAGTTACATATTGATGTACATTTTAGCCATTCTTAAATAATCTTCAGTAATATTTTACTGCCATGTGATAGAAATAATGTTGTTTATAATTTCTATAGACTGTTGTATAATTTTTTGGTGGAGGTTTGAGCAAATATGGATCTCTTCTAGTCAATTCACCAGGTATTTGTTGACAGAGATATATGACCATGTCCAGGGTTGGATTCAAGTGTTTCCTGAAATTCTTAAATGGTTGTTGTTGTTGTTATGTGCTGTCGAATCACCTGCGACTCATAGTGACCCTACGTACAACAGCCCTAAACCCTGCTCTATGCTGTGACAATCTCACTGTCTCTGACACACCTACCCCCATTACCCTAGTCACTGAATCAATCCATCTCATTGAGAGTCTTTCTCTCCTGCACTGTCCCTCCACCCTCCCAAGCATGATGTCCCTCTCCAAGGACTAATCCAACCTTGCAACATGTCCAAAGTATGTCACATAAGGCTTTAGAATCTTTGCCTCCAAGGAGCAGCATGGCTTAACACTCTCTCCAGGACAAACCTGCTCATTCTCTTAGCAATCCGTGGTATATTGAATATTCTTCTCCAACACCACAGCTCAAAGGCATTAATTCTCCTTCTATCCTCCCTAGTCATTGTCCAGGTTTCTGATGCATAGCAAGTGATTGCAAAGACCATGGCCTGTATTAGCCACACCTTACTCTCCAGACTGACATCATTGCTATTCAGTACTTTGGAGAAGTCTCTGACTGCAGACTTTCCCAATGCAATATGTCTTTTAATTTCCTGGCTGCTGGTACCATGAGTGTTTATTGTGGTGCCAACAATTTCAATCCCTTTACCATTCATCACAATGCTGCCAATCAGCCCAGTGTTGAGAATCTTTGAGTTCTAGGTACTGAGCTTCAATTCATATTGAAGGCTGCAGTCCCTGACCTTCCACAGCAAATGCTTCAGGTCCTCCTCAGTTTCAGCAAGCAGGGTTGTGTCATCTGCATAACGCAGATTGTTAATAGATCTTCCATCAATCCTGATGCCACACTTCTCCTCATAGAGCCCAGCCTCTC
>NW_006399783.1:7539174-7561879 GCF_000299155.1 Elephantulus edwardii | reverse complement strand
TTCAGGTCCTCCTCAGTTTCAGCAAGCAGGGTTGTGTCATCTGCATAACGCAGATTGTTAATAGATCTTCCATCAATCCTGATGCCACACTTCTCATAGAATCCAGCCTCTCGGATAATCTGTTCTGCATAAAGATTGAAAAGGTATAGAGATAGGACACATCCCTGGTGTACACCCTTCTCAATTTTGAACCATACAGTGTTTCCTTGCTCTGTTCTGATGACTGCCTCCTGGTCCAAGTATAAATTTCACATTAGCATGATCAAGTGTTGTGGGATTCCCATTCTTCTCAGAGTCAGCCACAGTTTGTTATGATCCACACAGTCAAGTGCCTTTGTATAATCAATGAAGCACAGATAGACATTCCTCTGGTATTCCCTGCCTTCAGCCAAAATCCATCTAACATTAGCTACAATATCCCTAGTACCACGACCCCTTCTAAACCCAGCCTGCACTTCTGGTAGTTCTCTGTTGATGTGCTGTTCCACATGTTTTTGGATAATCTTCAGCAGAATCTTGCTTTCATGTGATACTAATGATACTGTTCAATAATTTCCACACTCTGTGGGATCACCTTTCTTTGGAATGGGAACAAATACAGATCTCTTCCAGTCAGTTGGCCAAGTGGTTGTTCTCTAGATTTCTTGGCACAACTTGGTGAGCACATCTAGGGCAGCATCTGTTAGTTGAAATGTGTCAATGAGTATACCATCAATTCCTGGGGCCTTATTTTTAGCCAATTCTTTCAAAGCAGTTTGAACTTCTTCCTTCATCACCACAGGTTCTTGCTCACATGTTGTTTCAAGAAATTCTTCTGTGTCTGCCAATTCCTTTTGATATAATGACTCTGTATACTCTTTCCATCTTCTTTTAATACTTCTTGGATTATTTAATATTCTGTCCAAATCATCATTAAGTATTGCAACTCAAGGCTTAAATTTCCTCTTTAGTTCCTTGAGCTTGAGAAATGCTAAGCGAGTTCATCCCCTTTGATTTTCTGACTCCAGCTCCTAAATGGTATTCTATCATCTTATTTGGATCCACAATCAACACTCTTGGTAGCAGCAGTGAAGAAATTAAAGACATGTTACATTGGGGAATCTACTATCAAGAACTTCAAAGTTTTAAAGAAAACACATGTCAGTTTAAAGACTAAGGTCTGCCTGACATAAGCCTTTGTATTTTTAATTGCTTCCTATGCTTCTGAACGCTGGACAATGAATAAGGGAGACTGAAGAATTGATGGCTTTGGATTGTGGTGTTGTCAACGATGGTTGAATATCCCACAGACTGCAGAAAGATCAAATAAATCTTCCCTGAAGGAAGTGCAACCGGAGTGCTTCTTAGAGGCAAGGATGGTGAAACTTAATTTCACTTACTTATATTTAGAAAGAACAAGTCTTTAGAGAGAGATTTCACACTAGGAAAGGTAAAGAGCCAGCAAAAGAGAGAAGGATTCTCAATGAGTTGAACTGACACAGTGACTACCACAATGAACTTGAGCAAGACAGAGACCATGAGAATGTTGCAGCATAAAGCAAGGTTCAGATGTGTAGTTCACAGGGTCACTATGAGTCATTGTCAACTTGATGGTACCTCACCAGCACTACTTAAAAGCATCCTAGTGATTCTAGTGTGTGCTTAGTGTAGAGAACTGCTGCTTTTGAGTGTTTCCTTCTCAAGTATAATGGAATTCTTTGTCAGCATAGACCCACATACACAAAATCCTGAAAATGCTGCCTTACTGATCTGGGTCTGATAGGTCTTAAGCACAGTTGTGGATATGGTATTTTAGCGATTTCAAAGCCAACTCTGGTCACTACATAGGACCTCTCCAGACAGTCTGACACCTTTGCCCATGCATGTATCTATAGGAGGGAAGACTCAAAATACAAGCCAAATTAACTCAGCTAGGACAGGGATGACAATCAATTGCTGGAAGCCATCTCAACAGAGTAATTAGAATGATTGTAAAGCCACCTGGGGCTCTATGTTGATGACTGCTGTGATTGATTAGTGATGTCTGCCATAGGTTAGCTAGAGGAAAGTGGCCATATGGGTGCATAATTGCCAACCTGCCAACAGGATTTGCTCGCCAGCAGTCATTAAGGAAAAGCAGTTGCCTGGAGATTGGACCCTGTTCTAATTAAAGAGGTGATCTAAAGGGTGTCAGTAGCTAGCTAAAAAGGGAAAATTTAGCAAAATATTTGTTGAAGTTTAATTTCTTTCTCACTTTCAAAAAGTTTGACATGAATTAATTCGTGGGACCAATATGTTCTTGCTTAGACAAGATGAGATCTTGATCTCTTTCTAATTTCTTCTTTGGGGAAAAAAGTGGATTGAGTAGTGTTCCCCCAAAATATGTATTTCTTTATGTAAATCTTTACCTGCATGTTTTTAATTAAAGGAACTGTGGTACCTACCGATAAGTAACTATACTGCCAACCCGAAGGGACTTGGTTCAAATCCACCAGCTGTTCTGAGGGAAATCTCCTCCCATGTGACTTATTGCCTCTGAAATCCTGCCAGAGAGTCAGCTATGAGTCAGTTCTGACTCAATGGTTCACAACAACAACATCATACCTTTGGTTAAGAAGCCATAATGGTGTAATATGCTACACGTTGCTGCATCAATGCAAAAGTTGGTCATTTAAATCCGCCAGCCACTCTGAGAGGAAAAGTGGACAGTTTCTTCTTGTAAGCCTCTCTCTTTCTCTCTCATATCACCCTCGAGTTGGAACTGACTCTTAACTGACCCTCAATTGGGTTTCTGAGGGTGAAATTGTAAGGGAGGAGATTGTCCTTCTCCAATGAGCAGTGTTGATGGATCCAAATCACCAGAAACATGACCTTTGGATTAGCAGCACATCTCTATAGATTCCACCATCAGAACGGCCTTGTAAAGAGCTATAGCTTGGAAACCTGGAGGAGGAGTGGGAACTGACTGCAGGGGGATGTGAGATACCTTTGTTTATAATTACCTTTGATTCTTTGTCATGCCAATGAGCTTGTATTAATGTAGGGTATGTCTTGAATCAATCACGTCTGCGATAGAAAAGGGGCAGATTAAGCAAGGATGTAGAGCTGAGGGAAGAGAGATGCCAAAGCACCTGAAGGTCACCAAGGAACACAAGCAGAGAGGAGCCCAGGACCTTCCTCTCCACCTGACAGTGAGAAAGAGCTTTCCCTTAGAGCCAGTAATACCCTGAATTCAGTGTTCTGGTCCTCTGTAGGGAGTTGTTGCACTGCCCCAAACTTGGCACCTTTTTACCATCTCAAATCTACCAGTGGTGCCTCCCAAGTGATTTACAGCTGCAGAAACCTGCTGGAAGGTCAGATATGAGTCAGTGCAGACTCAAGAGCAATGAGTGAGACTCCTAAAATGTGAATAAATGAACCTCTGTTTGCTAAAGACAATTGCTAGTAGTATTTCTGTTACAGTTGCTCTAGAAAGCAAAGAATCCTGACACACAGCCTAGGAAGGCAAAGCCAATTAGTCATTCTGCACATTCTCGCTTCAATGTGAAATAAGGTAAATAGATATGTTATAGTTAATTGCAAGGGCCAATTATAAATAATATTTCAGTATTTTGCTTTATCTTGAGTTCAGTTACCAGTTAAGATGGTTGTTGTTATGTGCCATCAAGTTATGTACAACTTGTAGTGGCTCTATAATCAAAGGCTCTGAGCCTTGCCCTATCCTGAGCCAACCTATTTCTGACATACCTGATCCCATTGCTACACTCACTGTGTCAATCCGTCTCATTCAACATCTCCTATCCTGTGTAGACGCTCTACCCCTCCAACTATAATGTCTTTTGCATTGGCAGTGCAGCACGTGGCCAGGAGAGGTCAGCCCTTGGCAAAACACATCATGCTTGGAAGGGTGGAGAGACAGCACAGGAGAGAAGGACCCCGGATGAGATGGATTGATACGATAACTGGGACAATGGCGTTAGATGTGTTGGAGTCAGTGAGACTGGCTCAGAATAGGGCAGGATTCAGAGTTATTGTACATAGGATCGATATGAATTGCAGGCTACTCAATGGCACATAACAACAGCATGCCTCCAGAGCGTGCCACAATCTATTACTATTGTTAGAAACAAAATTATTATTTGAGTTATGTAGTTTGCAAGTAGGGAACAAAAATCCAGATATAAGCATAGTTCGAATTTCTTTCCTGCCCTGTATTAAATTACTAGAAACTGAAACCAGAAGATGAGATGAATAAGAATATTTGAGGGATTTAAGAAGGTGGTATACACTTAGGGTGAATTATGAGAAGAGTAATTGCAGATGAATTGAGGACAAAAAAACCATGATCAACTTGGAATCCTACAGATGTAGCCACTGGGCTGGCAGAGGAAAAGATGGGAGGAAAACAAAAGAGATTCCATTCTCTGAGTGTAATTATGTCTTTGAAAACACACTTGCAAGTCAAACTGCTTTGTGTCAGAACCCTGATATCAACCTCCTAGGCTGTGAGAAATAAATAGAAACTTCTCTGAGAATTCTTCCTTTAACCTAGTCAGCATTCCACTGCTAGCTAAGAAAGAGGGAATGAATTAAAAAGTCAATTGTTCTCACCACAGTCTGGAGTGTGGTGTTCCTGCTTGGATTCTGAAGACTTTATTGACTCTGCTTCTTTATTAAATGTTTTACACATGTATGTGTTGTGGAAGCAGTGTTGCAACTAGGGTTGTTGGTGTCGCTCCACATCCAGATCTCCTCCCACACAGGACACTACAGACTTAGGAGAGGCCCCCGAAGATCCTAGACACTGCCACTGCCTAGGTACTTCTGCTCCAGGTGCTCCACAGCCTAAGGCCATGGGGTGCTCAGACTGCAGGATACACGGGGTCTAGAATCCATCAGCTGCCTCCCTCTGTGTGAGCAACTTACCAACTGCATGATCAAATTTTACCGTGATGGTCACCCCTGCCCTGCCTGGGCCCTCCAACACCTCCTACACCAGTGCCCACAATGCACACTGCACAGAATTGTAGTTATTTTGGTGACACGCCTTCTCACAGGGTCACGTAGCGTGCCATCTGTACCTGCTCTACACACCTAATGACACCACTGGTGGAAAAAAGACAAGTTAACCATTACGTGTAGGGTGTAATAGGAGGTGCGTGTCATAATGCGTTTCAGCTATTTGTTCATGACCTCACTTGGCAAATTATAATTAAAGCAATGACTTGAAAGCCAGAAACATGATATTTTCAAAGAACAGGGATTTTTTAAAAACCACAAAATCAATGGCTATAAACCTACAATTTCTTTTTGATTCCTAGTTGATTCTTCACTGTATTCCTAGACTGTACATTCCAGGGGAGTAAATTGCCCGTCTTTCTCCTGAAGAGCTGATGGGGGATTCTAGTAGCCAGAGAGGGACCTTTGAGTTAGCAGTGCAACTCTGTTCTCAGATGAAGAACTGAGTTATCATCCAGCTTTACTTGAGTGTAATTTACAGATAAATTTTCGCTTTCAAGGGGGAAGTTCTGACAAACATGTATAGTTTGGGTTGTTGCTGTTGTTGTTGTTGTTGTTGTTATGTGCTGTCAAGTTGCCTGCGACTCATAGCAACCCTATGTACAGCAGCTCTAAACCCTGCTCTATCCCTTGCCAATCTTATTGTCTCTGACATGCCTACCCCAATTACCCCAGTGACTGAATCAATCCATTTCATCGAGGGTCTTCCTCTCCTGCACTGTCTCTCCAGCCTCCCAAGTATGACATCACTCTCCAAGGACTGATACCGCCTTGCAAGATGTCCAAAGTATGTCAGACAGAGCTTCAGAATCCTTACCTCCAAGGAGTAGCCTGGCTTCACTGTCTCCAGGATGAACGTGTTTGTTCTCCTAGCAGTCGATGGTATATTCAATACTCTTCTTCAGCACCAAAGCTCAAAGGCATATATTCTCCTTCCATTATCCCTAGTCATTGTTCAGCTCTCTGATGCACAGCAAGTAACTGCAAAAGCCATGGCCTATATCAGGCGCACCTTAGTCTCCAGACTGATATCATTGCTTTTCAGTCCTTTGGAGAGGTCCCTAACAACACTACCAACTCAAAGGCTGAATTTCTCTGAGGATCCAAATTTACCAGCACTTCTGCTGGAGAAAGGATATTTTTTTTTCTATTGGGTGTCTGTTTTCTTGTAATATCATACAACTTTACTTATAATTGTTGTTTTCTATGCTATTGAGTCAACTATGACTAATAGAGAGCCTATGAACAAGATATCTGACCCTTGCCCTATCCTGGGCCATTTTCACCATTGCTGAGGTATGCCAATTATTACAGTCACTGTGTCAATCCATCTTCTTGAGAGTTTTCCTCTCCTTCGCTGACCGTCATCCTTTCCAACCTTTTCTAAGGCCTGGTCCCTCATAACAACACACTTAAAATATGTGAGATGAAGCTTCACCATTCTTGTTTCCAGAAGCACCCCAGTAGCACTTTTTCCAAGGCATGCTTTTCCCTTTGACAGTCTAAGAAATCTCCTTAACACCACGATTTAAAGGCCTTGATTCTTCTGTAATCCTTGTTGTCCAGCTTCCAGGTGCGTTATTATAACCCCAAACAGCATACTTCCATTACCTTTCTGTCTTTTATGATATGGACATATAAACTGATGGCATATTACTACTAGTTTAATTAAATGGAAGAATGTATATTCAAATAAAATAATCTATCTTAAGATGTGCTTGATTAGTTTTAGGACATTAATACAGTCGTTGTGACTATGACCACAATCCAGTTTAGAAACCTCCCATCACCTCAGTTACCATTGTGCCTGTTAGAAGTCAATTTCCTTAACTTGCTGTGTGCACCAGGCAACCATCTCTCTTTCTCGTTTTGTCTGTTTCTCTTTGTGGGGTGTTGCTGAGTTGCCTCACAGGGGATCTGTGAACAACAGATCGAAGCCTGGTCCTATCCTGCACCATCCTCCCCCTCCCTGGCGTGCTCAAGCTCATTACTGGAAGCACTGTGTCCATCCAGCTAATGGAGAGTCTCCTTTTATTTTGATGACTCTCCACTTCTCCGGCATGATGTCATTTTTCCAAAGATGGGACCCCCCCCCCGACAATACGTCCAAAGCATGTAAGATGAAGTTCCTCCACTCTTGCCTCTAAGGACCATCGAAGTTGCACTTCTTCCAAGATGTTTATTCTTTTGGCAGTGTATGGTGTATCCAATACTCTTCACTACAGACAACAACGCAAAAGCATCGGTTCACCTCTGGTCTTCCTCATTCATTGTCTAATTCTCAGATACATAGGAAAGAATTGAAAAATATCATGGTTTGGATCATAGGTACCTTCATCTTAAACTTACATCCTTGCTCTTGAGCACTTTGAGGAGATCCTTGACAGCAGATTTTCCAAATGCAACATATCTTTTGATGGCTGCGGCCATGAGTGTTGATTATGACTCTAAATAAAATTAAATACCGACACTTTAAATCTTTCTCCATGTCTCATAATGTTGCCTGTTGATCTACTTGAAAACATTTTTGTTTTCATGATGTTGAGTGTAATCCATATTGCAGGCTACAGAATATGCCTTCTATCAGCTATCGACTAGGCTATGGAGTATGAATACATACTGAAGGCTATCAGTATACATTTCAAGTCTTCACTTTCAGTAAGCTAGGTTGTGTCATCTGCATCATGTAGACTGTTGAAGAGTCTTTCTCCAATCCTGATGCCAGATTCTTCTTTATTTAATCCAGCTTCTTGAATTTTACATCCAGCATACAAATGGACGAGGTATAGAGAAAGTATACAATCTTGACACACGTATTTCCTGATTTTAAGCCACGGATGATCCCCGTGTTCTATTTAAAAGACTGCTTCTTGGGAGCTCTGGTGGCCTAGTGGTAAGGAGCTGCAACTACAATCCCAGAGGCGCACGGTTTGAATCCACCAGATGCTCTGCCGGGGAAGAAGGGACAATCTCCTCCTGTACCAGTCAGATCTGATTTGACGGTACACTCACACAAAAATAAGAAAATAAAAAAAATAATAAATAAAAGACTGCTTCTTGAACAATGTACTAGTTTTACATAACTTAATTGTGCATGTTCCTTAGATTGAATATAAATGGAATTATGCAGTATGTAGTTGTTTCTTCACATGTAGTTCCTTTAATTTAACTTTATGATTTTTTTCCCCAGTGGTTCTAGTGGCGTAGTGTCCACCAGCTGCTCTGTGGGAGATCTCCTCTCATGTGCTTTAGTACCTCTGAAAACCTGAGGCAGCTACAGGATGGGTTGGTTCTGACTTGACAGTACAAAACAACAAGTGGTATAGTCTGTAACATTAGGCTCCTCAGCAAAAGGTAATTAGTTCAAACCTACTAGTTTCTCTGTGAGAGGAAAGTGATCAGGTTCCTTCAGTAAAGATTTACAACCTTGGAAACCCAATGGAGGAAGGTCACTATGACTCATAATGAATTTGCTATGAGTTTTTGTCATTACATGGATAAGAATTGTGTTACTTTTATTTGTCTCTCGTTGCTCTTGAGTTGGGACAGACACATAGCTTGTGACTCTCCATTGGATTTCTGAGGATGCAGATCACAGATGAGGAGATTGTCTATCTTTCTCCTGTGGATCCTGCGGCTCATTCAATTCTCCAGAGAGACGAGGCCTTAGGGTGAGCAGCACAATTCTTTTGTAATACCAGGGTTCCCTTTTGGTTAGTGAAAGCTATTTCCTTGCATGTTGTTAGGTGCTTTCAAGTCAGAACCGATCCATGAAAACCCTCCAGTGGGTTTTCAGGGACAGTAAATTGCACTGGGGGAGATGAATCATCCTTCTTCTATACAACAGCTGGTGCATTTGAACTTTAGGGTTGCAGTGCAGCTTCTTACCACTATGCCCCCAGAGCTCCCTAAATCTAATTGCAGAGACTCTTTTTTTTTTTTTCTTTAGTCAAGTCACCTTGTGATGATATATAGATGCTTTTCAACTTTTACTATAAAGAATGATACTGTTTATAAGCATTCACATACAAATCACTGTATTTCCCTTTCCAGTATTTACCTTTCTTTCAAGAGACATTTAGGAGTCAGACTGTTAGTGTATGTTTTGACTTTTAAGTAACTGTCAGGTTGTTTTACAAGTGATTGCACCACTTGGCATTGCTTCTGACAATGAAGGAAGATTGTGGTTTCTTTACATCCTTACAAAAGCTAAAGTAAGCCTGTTGCTGTCAAGTTGATTCCAACTCATAGTGCCCCTATATGATGGAGTATAAGTGCCCTATAGGATTTCCTAGGCTGTACTCTTTACTGAGGCCCTAACCTTTACCCAGGCTGTAATCTTCACCAAGGAAGATTGCTACACTCTTCTCTGGTGTTTTGCACAGAGGGTTTAAAAGCCCAGACGTTCCGCTAGCATGTGAGCACCTAGTCACTGTTCCCCTCGGGCTTATGTCTTCATCACTGACCATACTACTAGCTAGCTATGCATTGTTCTGATTTGCATTTTAAAAAAGTTATTTTTAATATCTTCCCATGTACCCATTTCTATTTGTATCACTTTTTATAAACATATTTTTCCTATTTGGATGTCTTTCTTTTTTTATGAAGTGCTTCTTCAAGTGTTTTTCTCATTTTAAAACAAAATTGCCAATTTGCATTTTTATTACTGGGTTATAGGGGTTTATCTGTTTTGTTTTTAATAAATTATAACTACAAGTCTTTTTGCTGGGTTTAACCTACTATTAATCTCATCCAGAGTATTAATTTCAGAAATTGTATTTTACATTTCCAGATGTTTGTTTCTTTTTACTTCTATTTCTATAGATTCTATTTTCCTCCTATTTCTTAATCATGTGAAGTATATTTCTAGCAATTATTTTAACTTCATTATCCATTTAGCATACATCTTTACCCTTTCCATATCTGTTTCTTCTGATTTTACTTCTTTTCCTTTTTATATGTCATTTTCTCATGCCTCTTTATGCTCTGGCTGTTTTTATGTGCCATCGAGTCACTTGTGACTCATAGAAACCCTGTGTACAGTAGCTTCAAAGTCTTCCCTATCCTGAGCCAGTCTCACTAACTCCGACAGAACAACCCCCTTGCCCCAGTTACTGTATCAATCCATCTCATCCAGGGTCTTCCTCTCCTGCGCTGTCCTTCTACACTTCCAAGCATGATGTCTTTCTCCCAGGATTGGTCCCTTCTGGCCATATGACCAAATTATGTCAGAAAGAGCTTAAAAATTCTAGCCTCCAAGGAAAAATGTTGTTTCACTCTCTCCAAGACAGACCTATTTGTTTTCATGGTGATCCATGGTAAACTCAATACTCTTCTCCAGCACCACAAATCAAAAGCATTGATTCTTATTCTATCATCCTTAGTCATTGTCCAGCTATCTGATGCATAGCAAGTAATTATGAAGATCATGACCTGGATCAGGCACACCTTAGTCTCTAGACGGACATTATTGCTCTTCAGTACTCTGGAGAAGTCCCTGACAGCAGTTGTAACTGACTCCTCTTTATGTTCTTAGCAATTCTTTATTTATGTCAAGCATTAGGGAATTGACACCATTGGATGATCTTGTTATGTTTCTATCAAGAAAATGACATTTCTGAAAATATTTTTTAATATTTGAAAAAAAATTTAATAGCTAGGTTACATGGAATCTAGTTAAAACCTTCTACTGCTGGCTTTCAAACAGCAATATTCTTCTGACATCTCCACCCAATGTCCTAGAATTCTTGACTTTCACTGGTGACAGCACTAACTCCCCCTAGTCTTGAGTTTGAACTCTGAGAATTATTCAACTACAGCTCTCCAGTGGTTCTTTCTTTAGCCTCAGGTATTTTTATATATTTTTAAAAATTTTTCCTTAGAAATATGCAGTCAAAGAGTCAAAGAAACTCCCTCTGCAGCTCTCTAGATTCTCTTTTCAGATCTTTCTCCTCAGATAGGCATTCTTACAGTTCTCCACACATCATCCTCTTCCATCACTGTCTCCTCAATTTCAATGAACTACTGAGTTCTCCTGGATGGTAGCCTGGAAATTATTCCTAGGCGGTATGATGGCATAATTGTACATCTTACCTCATTTGTTTCTTTTATTTCAGGATCACAGTCATGTGTTTCCTATTTTCCAGGGATTGGAAAGGAATTCACTGGGTTTTTCCACCACCCCCCCACATTATTTTTGTAAGTGTTTGAAGGTGGAAGACTGAGGCCAGTCCCTGTTACTCTTTTATAGCTAGAAGCCAAAGTCTCCACTGGAAGCTTTCGATGTGAAGGATGACATGATCTGATATTTCAATAAGATGTTGGGTCCTGGATGAAAAGTTGACTATAAGTGGCAGACAATGATAGAGGTAGATTTATGAGACAATTATTATGATCCAGTTCAGAAATGATAATCACTAGATCTATGGTAATCAGGGGAGAATTGAAGAAATGTGGTTGATTTCTAGATCTGAAGACAGGAGAACAGCTGATTGGCTGGATCTTGGATATGAAAGGAACAAATTAGTGAAAGATACCTGAGCAACAAAGTATGATGAAACATTAGAAAGAACAGTCATCATGAAAATGACATTAAAAAGGTGGGTTCAATAAAGAATCGGAAGAAAGGAACTACACTCAATGAAGCTCTGTGAGTCTCTCAAGGAAATCAATCCACTTCTGAAAAAAACAGGCCTTCGAAAACCCTATGCACAGTAGAGCACACTTAGACTATCACTTGGACTAGTAGACATGGTAACTGAGACTGAGATCTTAGAAAAGGAAATACAGAGAAGAAGAAACAGCTGTAAGTAGACATGAGTGATTGGAACATGGAACGTGAAAAGAATGAATGTAGGAAAATTGGACATTGTTTAGAAAGAAATGGAACGCATAAATATTGACATACTAGGTATTGACAAAATGAGATGGCTTGGCATGGGACATTTTGAATCAGACGATTATATGATTTACTATGCTGGGGATGAAAAGGTTAGGAAGAATGGGGTTGGTTTCATAATTAAAAAAGTAATTCTAGATACATCCTAAAATACAATGTGGTGAGCGACAGGATAATATCCATATGCATACAAGGAATTCCAGTGAATACCACTATCATTCAAATATATGCACCAAGTAGAGCCAAAGAGGAGGAAACAGAAGATTTCTACCAACTTTTGCAGTCAGAAGTGGATCAAACATGCAATCAAGATGCATTGATAATAATGGGTGACTGGAACGCAAAAGTTGGGAACAGGGAAGAAGGATCAGTAGCTGGAAAATACGGGCTCCGTGAGAGAAATGAGGCTGGAGATAGAATGATAGAGTTCTACACATTCAAAGAGTTATTCATTGCAAATACCTTCTATAAGAAACAAAAATGCAGGCTAAACACATGGATCTCACCTGTTGACATGCATAGGAATAAAAGAGATTACATTTGTGGAAAGACTCGTTGGAGAAGCTCAATATCAGCAGTGAAAGCCAGACGGGTACTGATTGTGGGACAGACCACCAACTATCCATATGCAAGCTCAAGTTGAAGTTGAGGAAAGTTAAATCAAGTCTACGGGAACCAAAATTTGATCTTAAGTCTATCCCACTAGAATTTCAAAACCATCTCAGGAACAGGTTTGAGGCCTTGAGCACCAATGAGTGTAGGCTCAATGAGCTCTGGGAGGATATCAAGAAAATCGTCCGGCTGAAAAAGAAAGACCAAGATGGATGTCAGATGAGACTGAATATTGCATTAGAGTGCTGAGAAGTTGAAGCTGAAGGAAGAAACCAAGAAATCAAAGAGCTAAACAGAACATTTCAAAAGGCAGCATGGGACAATAAAGCAAGATACTATAATGAAATGTGCAGAGAGCTGGAGTCAGAAAATCAAAAGGGCCAAACTCGATCAGCGTTTCTTAAGCTGAAGGAGCTGAAAAACAAATTAAAGCCAAGGGTGACAATACTTAAGTATACTTTGGGTAGAATGTTAAATGATCCAGGAAGTACCAAGAAAAGATGGAAGGAATACACAGAGTCACTGTATCACAAGGAATTGGCTGACACAGAAGAATTTCACAAAATGACATATGAGCAAGAGCCTATGGTGATGAAGGAGGAAGTTCAAATTGCTCTGAAGGAATTGGCAAAAAAGAAGGCTCCAGGAGTTGACGGCATACCAATTGACATATTTCAACAGACAGACACTACTCTGGATGTGCTCACTAAGTTGTGCCAAGAAATCTAGAGAACAGCCAGCTGGCCCACTGACTGGAAAAGATCGATATTTGTTCCCATTCCAAAGAAAGGTGACCCAACAGAGTGCAGGAATTATTGAACAATATCATTAATATCATATGCAAGCAAGATTCTGCTGAAAATTATACAAAAATGTTTAGAACAATATGTCAACAGAGAACTGCCAGATGTACAGGCTGGATTTAGAAAAGGTCGTGGTACTAGGGATATTATAGCTAATGTTAGATGTATCTTGGCAGAAAGCAAAGAATACCAGAAGAATGTCTATCTGTAGTTCATTGACTATGCAAAGGCTTTTGACTGTGTGGATCACAACAAGCTGTGGCTGATTCTGAGAAGAACGGGAATCCCAGAACATTTGATTGTGCTAATACGAAACCTATACTTGGACCAAGAGGCAGTTGTCAGAACAGAGCAAGGAGACACTACATGGTTCAAAATCAAGAAGGGGGTCCGTCAGGGATGTATTCTGTCTCCATACCTTTTCAATCTGTATGCAGAACAGATCATCTGAGAGGCTGGGCTATAAGAAGAGGAATGTGGCATCAGGATTGGTGGAAGAGTCATCAAAAACCATTGTTATGCAGATGACACAACCCTGCTTGCTGAAACTGAGGAGGACCTGAAGTGCTTGCTGCAGAAGGTCAAGGACTGCAGCCTCCTATATGGATTGAAGCTCAACATCAAGAAAACAAAGATTCTCACCACTGTGCCCACTGGCAGTATCAGTATGGATGGTGAAGAGATTGAAATAGTTAACAGTTTTCGTTTGCTTGGCTCCACAATCAACACTCTTGGTGATAGCAGCCAGGAAATCAAGAGATGAATTGCATTGGGAAAGTCGGCTGTGAGGGACCTCTCAAGATTACTGAAGAGCAATGACATCAGGCTGGAGACTAAGGTGTGCCTGATCCAGGCTATAGTCTTTGCAATTGCGTGCTATGCATCAGAGAGTTGGGCAGTGAATAGGGTTGATAGAAAGAGAATTGACGCCTTTGAGCTGTGGTGCTGGAGAAGAGTGTTGAACATACCATGGACTGCCAGGAGAACAAACAGGTTTGTCCTGGCGAAGGTGAAGCCATAATGCTCCTTGGAGTCAAGGATTCTGAAGCTTTGTCTGACATACTTTGGGTATGTTGCAAGGAGGGATTGGTCCTTGGAGAGGGACATCATGTTTGGCAGAGTGGCAGGTCGGTGAAGGAGAGGAAGTCCTTCGATGAGATGGATCGATTCTGTGACTGGAGTGGTGGGAATAAGTGAATTTGAGATGGCTAGGTTGGCACAGGATAGAACAGCGTTTAGAGCTCTTGTACATAGGGTCGCTTTGAGTCGCAAGAGACTCGATGGCACATAACAACAACAACAATGGGGGGAAGGTGAAATATACGTAAAGAGATTATTGTATTTGTATAAGGAATGCAATCTACCAGGTTTGTCTCTTAGTGATACTATGATGGTTTGCATATTGCTATGATGTATAATGATATTCCAAATACCAATAGCATCACTCATGGTTGACAGGTTTCAGTAGTGCTACCAGGTTATGATACACTGGGTGGGGGGAGGACCTAGTTATGTACTTCAGAAAACTGTAATTAATGTTAAGTGCTCTCAAGTCAGCCCCACCCGCTAGGTATTCTAGATATAACAAAAGCAAAACCCAACAACAAACCATGCTCAATCCTGTGCTATTATTCTCACAATCTTGCTTGTGCTTAAGCCCATTTTGTAGGCAATCTGTTAATCCATCTCATCAGTCTTCCTCTTTTTCACCCATCCATGCATTTCAATATAGTGAAACCTTAACAACTGGACTAATCAATGATAAACAGAAAGATTGAAGGTGTCAATGAGTTAATTTTGCTGAGTTCACAATATCCATGAAAGCAGCATTCAAGAAACCAAATAACATCTTACACTGGGCCCATCAGCTGCTAAGGACTTGTTTAAAATGTTAAAAGTGAAGGATATCAGTTTTAAGATGAACGTACACTTGACCCAAGCCATAGTATTTTCAATACCTCATGTTGTTATTGTTGATTGTCTTTGAGTCAAGCACCACTCATAGCAACCCTATAAACAAAAGGCCTGAAGACCCTCTACCACTATTGACATTTATTAACGTTCATAGAGTTTCCAAAGGTATGTTGTTTAGGAACTGGATGCCACTCCTGCTTTCAAATTACAGTTATAGTTACCTCATATGTATATGGAAGTTGGACAATGAATATGGAATATTGACTAAGAATTGAAGCTGAAAAAGACATTATATTTAGAAAAACAGAGAATTATCAAAGGAGAGCAAGACCCTCAAGGAAATTGACACAATGAGTACAACATTGTGCCTATACACAGCAGAGGTTGTGAGTATGACGCAGGACTGGGCAAGGTTTAATTCTATTGTACGTGAGGTTATCATGGGTGAGGGCTGATTCAGTAGCACTTGACAACAACAAGCCACAACAACTACTTTTCCAGACTAAGAAAAATTAGGAAGTAGTCCTGACGATCCATTTCAGAAACAATGGGACCTTGAACACCTGAAAAGGAGGAGGAGCCATTGTACCAACTTAAAATTAGCCAGTGAAAATCTTACTGTGTAAAAGGAATATATGAGTAGGCATTATACGGACAGCAACAGCCCAGAATAAGAGGACATCATTGCAAAGAAGACTAGGGGCAGGGAGGTAGGTAACTGTGCAACAATGAATGAATAGTAAAAAAAAAAAAAAGTGACCTAGGGAAGGGGGAAAGGAGACAAGGGGGCAAAATATGCAACTAATGAATGAAATTCTAACTTCTCTGTAAACATTCATTAAAATCACAATTGAAATAAAACTTTATTTAGAAAGAAAAAATTTTACTTTTCAAAGAGAAGAGCAAATTGGGGAGGAGGGTTGGGCAGGAAAAATGTGCAACAATGAATGAATAGAAATCCAAAGTCTCTGTAAATATTCATTAAAATTGATTTTTAAAAACCCCCAAATAACCAACAAAAAGAAAGAAAATCTTATGAACCACAACAGAATGTTTTCCAAACCACTTAATTTGGACACATTAAAAGCAGGGATTACTGGCAAAGTAAAATGCCAGTGAGAATATAGTAAACCCTGGTTGAGATGGATCAGTATAACAATAACAGTGATGGAACTGATGATGTTGGTCAATGTATGAATGGCTAAGGACCAGGCAACCTTCCATTCTATTGCATAAGGTCACTGTGAGTTTATACAATAGAAACTGGCTTAACAGCAACTAATAACAACAAAGACAATAAGAAGAGACCTTCCTACAGTCACAGATAAAATGAAGTCTCTCATTTAGCGAAAGTTTCAAGGAAGAAGAGTGGGGGAAAAGGCTTCATCGAAGTGATGCTTAAACTGCATGCCAGAAGAGGAGGAAGTGGGAAAAGTTAAAGAAGAAAGAAAAATATATGGCAAGTTCAGAGAAGGCAAGCATAAAAACACATTCAAGAAACTACTTCCCACGACAGCCTAAGGTGAGAATGCAAATGTATGAAGAAACAAAATAGGATATACAGGCAAAGCAAGGATAGATCCTTCAGCTGTATTTTGGATTTTAGAGTTTATTCTATAAGTAGCAGTATCCTCTCTAACATCTTGGTATGTGTCTGAGTAGCTTTTGGACAGGGAAACAGTTAAAAGCCTTTGTGAAGTGTCATCAAAGTCTGAACAGAAGGGATCAAGCATTGAGGATACGAGCTCACAGAATTTTAAGTTGAGCAATGAAAACCCCTTAGTGAATTATGGATGAGGAGATGAAGAAAAGAAACAAAGAAAACATTTTGGTTTAATCATCAAGGTAGATGATGGTGTCATTAGCTAAACTTTTGAAAACAGAAATTTGTACCATAAAAGAGTTCAGAGTTAAAAATACAGATATGGGGGGAAAAAAACATACAGATATGGCTTCACCAGAATAAAGCAGTCATTCATTGAGGTGGTCGCTTCAAGGATTGGTTTTACGAGGCTTTATCCTCTTACATCAGCTGACTTCATGTAATCTCCCTTGTCATAATAGAGCACATAACACAGCCCCCCGCCACCTCCATAGAATAATGGGAAAATATGTTGCTGCTTACACTAAATCAGGTGGGCTAAAGTCAAGGTTGTATTTTGTGGATCTGTTTTATTTTATTTTTTTTTTTTTAGATTCAATTTAAACTTTCTCATGACCATTTAATGGTCTGTCTCACAGTTAGCATCTGGCCTGGTTTTCAGAGATGATGATTCTTTCCACAAATGCAATCAATCTTATTACCATGTAGTCCATTAGATGAGGTCCATGTGTATAGTCACCATTTGTATTTTTTATAAAAAGTATTCGTAATGTAGAAACCACTGGTTGTTCAAAATTCTATCCTTCTATCTTCAGTTTCATTTCTGTTACCAAGTTCAAAATTTCTGACTACTGGTCTTTCTTCCTTGTTCCCAACTTTTGCATTCCAGTCACCAATTATTATTAATGAATTGTACAAGTTGGTAGAAACCTTTTATTCCCTTCTTTTTCTGGAAAAAGGCGATCCAACAGAATTTGAAAATCATTGAACAGTATCATTAGTATCACAAACAAGCAAAATCTTGCTAAATATTGTTAAAAACCAGCCAGCACACTGCCTTAATACATAATACACAAGGCAGATTTAAGAGAGGTCGAAGCCCTAAGGATATTATTGCCGCTGTCAGATGGATCTTGGCTGAAAGCAGAGGTAACATAAAGACGTCTATTTATGCTTTATTGATTATGCAAAAACATTTGACTATGTAGATTATAACAAAGTATGGCTAATTATGAGAAGAATGGGACTCCCAGAACACTTGATTGTGCTCATGTGAAACGTATACCTAGATCAACAAGCCTTTGTCCAAATAGAGTAAGAGAACACTGGTTCAAAATCAAGAAAAAAGTATGTCAAGGATATGTCCTTTTTCTTTGCTTTATCTATCTATGCACTCAGCAGATACTTTGAGAAGTTATTAAGAAGAAAATACCATCAGGATTGGAAGATAACACAAAATTGCTTGCTGAAAATGAGGAGTTGAAGCACTTGCTGAAGAAGATGAATGACTGCAGCCTTCAATATGAATTGCATTGCAACATTAACAAAATTCCTCACCACTGGGCCAACAGGCAACATAATGATAGATAGAGGAAGGATTGAAGTTGTTAATGATTTCATCTTGCTTGGATCCACAATCAATATCCTGGGCACCAGTAGTCAGGAAATCAAAAGATAAGTTTACTGGGGAAATCTGTTGTCAAGAACCTCTCTAAGTGTTACAGAGCAATGATGTCAGTAAAAAGACTAAGGAGTGCATGAGCCAATTCATGCTATACTTAGTTGCTTACTGTGCATCTGAGAGCTGCACAATAAGTTGTGTTGCTGGAGAAGAGTATTGAACATACCATGAACTGCCAAGAGAACAAATAGGTGTGTCTTGTAGAAAGTGGAACCAGGGTATTTCCTGGAGGGAAGAATGGTGAAACTCCATCCATCTCACATACCTTGGGCTTGTTGTCAGAAGGGACCACTGCTTGGACAAGGACATCATTCTTTGAAGAGGAGATGGACAGTGCAAAAGAGGAAGAACCTCAACAGGATGGACACTGTGACTGTGGCAATGAGGTTAGATGAGTCCGAGTTGTTGAGATTGGCTCAGAATAGGGCAAGGTTCAAAGCCATTGTTAATAGGATTGTTATGAGTTGTAGTGGACCCAATGGCATTTAAAAGTAACATGAAATAGTTTTAACGCAACCCATCAAACAAGACTGTCTTTTATTACCCCTGTATAAAAATACTGCGAGCTGCCATAGATTTTACATGAAATCAAATTAATCCAAAAGCTCAAGCCTTTCTTCAGACACATAACTAAAAGTAGGACCACCACTATTTGTACTAGTTTATTTATACTGCTGTCAGTATACATGAAAGAAAAAAAGAATTCTGATACTCTCCCAACAGGTATTCTTTCATTTCTAGGTTTTAGTCACAGAATGCTTCTTTTTGTTCCTCCAAACAGCTAAGTCTCAGGGTCTTTTCATGAATCATTTTCTCTCTTTGTCACTGTCACTCACTGTACTCCATATTTTATTACATCTTAGCCAGGTTCTTCTTATCCTTTTTTTCTCTTTCTCTGGATATTTTTTTCTTAAACTTTGGCAGACCTCTAGTTTCTTTATCATTTACCCTATAACTACCTTTCCAACCCCACAAATTTTATAATTAGTTATGTTTTATTGTTTTATACTTGTCCCCAGCACAAGATTTCTTGAAAGCAGGAGTAGCATTGCCTGGTCATCATCACAGTGCTTATTACATTGTTTACACCTGTTGTTGTCGATAGATACCATCAAGTTGAGCACAACTCATTGCAACCCCATGAACACTACTCACAGCAACCCCTTATCAATTTTCTAAGGCTGAAAATCTTTATGGGAAGAGATTGCCTATCTTTCTCTTGAGGAGTAACTGATGGATTCAAACCACTGATCTTTGGTTTAGTAGAGGACCACATAACACACCCTGCCACCTTACACTCAGAAAAGTACCTTTTCCTCTCTAACTCCCCACACCACCCCAGTTCACTTTTCTTAGAAAAGTACATAGTAAATATTTATTGAAAGGGTGAATAAAAGAAAATTAAAAGGCAGATGATGAGAATTACTGCTCAAAACATTTTGTGGCTTAACCAGCAAGAAGCGATAATACCTAGAGAATATTTGCTGACGTTCCTGAAATCACACCATATTAATATCTACTTTCTTTAAGATTGGTCCTGTGTGGTTTGGGAGAATGTCATTGACTATACAAAGGCTGTTGGCTGTGTGGATTACCACAAACTGTGGCTGACTCTGAGAAGAACAGAAATTCTAGAACACTTGATTGTGTACTTATGTTAAACCTATACTTAGACCAGAAGGCAGTTGTCAGAACAGAGCAAGGAAACACTGCACGGTTCAAAATCAGGAAAAGCGAACACGAGGGATGAATCCTAGCTCCGTATCTTTTCAATCTATGTTGAACAGATCATCCAGGAGGCTGGGCTCTATGAGGAGTGTGGCATCTGGATTGGAGGAAGACTCAACAGCAACCTGCATTATGCAGATGGCACAACCTTGCTTGCTGAAACTGAGAAGAACCTGAGGCATTTGCTGCAGAAGTTTAAGGACTGCAGCCTTCAATATGAATTGAAACTCAACATCTAGAAGACAAAGATTGTTTCCAACTCTTTGTTATTGTAAACAAAGCCGAAGTAAGCATAGGTGTGTATGTATCTGTTTGGGTGGCAGTTACGGTTTCTTTAGGGTATATTCCCAGTATTGCAATTGCTGGGTCAAATGTTATTTCTTTTTTACAACTTTTTGAGAAAGCACCATACAGCCTTCCAAGTGTCCATTATCAAACAAATGGATAAAGAAGCTCTGGTATATTCACACAATAGAATACTATGTGGCATTGAAAAACTAGGAACTCATGAAATACTAAAAAAAATGGATGACTCTGGAGAACACTATGCTGAGTGAAATATCTCAGTCTGAGTAAATAATGTTTACTGCGTTGAAACAGATGAGGGAGAGAACTGTTTAAAAGGGATATATGATTAGATATTATTGTCATGATAGGAGTCAAGAATGAAGGTAGCATAGTGGATTGGTCTTTGGGGGAGGGTCTGAATAACAATGAAAGGATTTTTTCTTTTACTTTTCAAAGAGAAAAGCTAATTGGTAGGGGAGGTGTGGGCAGGGAGAAAAGTGCATCAATAAATGAATGGAAATCCAAAGTCTCTGTAAATTTTCATTAAAATTAATTAAAAAAAAAAAGAAAACAAAAGTTCTCACCATTGAGTCAATTGGGAGCAACATGATAGACGGGGAAGAGATTGAGTTTGTTAACAGCTTCAGTTTACTTGGCTCCACAATCAACATTCTTCATATCAGCAGCCAGGAAATCAAAAGACAAATTGCATTGAGAAAGTCTGCTGTCAGGGACCTCACCAGAGGACTGAAGAACAATGATGTCAGTCTGGAGACTAAGGTGCACCTGATCCAGGTCATGGTTTTTGCAATTACTTGTTATGTGTCAGAAAGCTGGACAGTGACTAGGAATGATGTAAGGAGAATTGATGCCTTTCAGCTTTGGTGCTGGAGTATTGACCATACATGGACTGCTAGAAGAAAGAACAAGTTCACCCTGGAGAAGGTGAAACAAGGCTGTTCTTTGGGGGCAAGGATTTTGAAGCCTCATGTGACAAACTTTGGGCATGTTGCAAGAGGGGACCAGTCCTTGGACAGGGACATCATGCTTGGAAGGGTAGAGGCATAGTGCAAGTAAGAAAGATCCTGAATAAGATGGATTGACTCAGTGACTAGAGTAGGGGAGGTAGTGTGTCAGAGACGATGAGGTTGGTACAGGATAGAGCAGGTTTCAGGGCTATGCGTTTCAAGCAACTTGAAGGCACTTAACAACAATTATTAGCATTGGACTGGTGCAGGTAAAGTTAATATTAGAAATAATCTCCACTAGGCTAAGATTCTCTATGGTTTGACAGATACTATATGATCAACTTCCATGTTGTGAATCAGTTGAAAAGGGTATTTCCGTAGGAGTGTGGCCTGTTTCCACTATATAAATGGAATTTCTCACAAAACTCACACTATCAATCCTGAACTCTTCTCATTGCTTGACCTCAAGTTCTTTGGACATTAGTGTTCAGAAGTTTTTGGCTTGCTTGCCACTTAACCTGCAAGTTTTTGGTGTGACAATCCCTTAATGAGTAAACAGTTTTGTTGCTAATCTAAAAGCACTGGAGTTGGATCTACCAGCTGCTACACAGGAGACAAGTGAGCAGTCTCTTCTCATATGACTTACAATCTCTGAATATTGCTGAAGGGTTAGCTATGAGCCATTTCCAACTCCATGGAAATAACTTTTGAATGACACCTCCTGAGGGAGTTCTGGTGGTTTAGTGGTTAGGGAGTTGTACTGCCAATCCAAAGCCCAAAGGTGGATGGTTTGAACATGCTGCTTGACCTTGGATTTGGGGTTTATCAGGATTGACAATTACGTGAGCTAGCAGAGGTTTTCATCTTGTTACATGGACCAAGGATTTGGAACTTGCTAACCTCATAATTGCACAAGCCATTTCCTCACCATTTTTTTGGAAGGGAAAGTGTGTGTGTGTGTGTGTGTGTGTGTGTGTGTGTGTGTGTATGCACATGCACATTTTGATTGTTGTATGCTGTAGAGTCAGAACCAACTCATACCTGAGACAGTTAATCACACAGAAGACTGCCCATCCTTCTCCCACGGAGCAGCTGGTACATTCAAACCTTTGAGATTACAGTACAGCTTCTATAAATCAAATCCACTGACACAATGTCAAATTCATCTCATAGCTACCCATAGTTGGGTGTTTGAGGTTGTAAATCTTTTTT
>NW_006399783.1:7519103-7538324 GCF_000299155.1 Elephantulus edwardii | reverse complement strand
GGTGGGAATAAGTGCGTTTAAGATGGCTAGGTTGGCACAGGATAGAACAGCGTTTAGAGCTCTTATACATAGGATCGCTATGAGTCACAAATGCCTCGATGGCACATAACAACAACAACAACAAAAACATATCTGTTTGGGTGGCAGCTCTTGTTTCTTTACAGTATATTACTAGTAGTGGAATTGCTGGGTCAAATGCTATTTCTATTTCTAACTTTTTGAGAAAGTGCCATACCACCTTCCATAGTGGTTGCATCATTTTACACTCCCACACCAGCAGTGAATAAGGGTTCTGATCTCTCCACAGGCTCTTCAGCATTTGTTTTTGCTGCTCTGCATAACTTGGTTATTGTTACTGGGGAGAGATGATATCTCATAGTTGGTTTTATTTGCATCTCTTTGAGTGCTGGGCTTTTTAACAGTTCTTCACGTGTTTGCTTGCCATCTAAACAGCTTCTCTGGAGAAGTGTCTATTTTACATCCTGTGCCCATTTTGTGACTGGGTTGTTTAACTTTTTCTTGTTGAGGTGCTGGGGTATTCTATAAATTTTTGATATGAGTCCCTTATCTGATGTGTCATTACCAAATATTTTTTTCCCAATCTGTGGGTTTCCTTTTAACCCTGTTAAAAGTTTTTTTATGTGTATACGAATTTGCTTCTTAGAAGGTCCCATTCATCTATTTTATTCTTTCTTGGTTGTAGGTTTTTCCATGATGCTTGGAAGATTTCCTATTGTGGAACAGGGCTTCTAGAGTTCTGTCCTTGGTTTTGAGGTTGTAAAAGTTTACAGGAGGTTGTAAATCTTTACTAACCACATTTCTCCCATGGAAAAGCTGGTGGATTAAAACTTATTTTGGGCTAGCAGTAAAACTAACTGACCAGAAGAGATTTATATTTGTTCCCATTCCAAAGAAGGGTGACCAAACAGAGTGTGGAAACTATAGAACAATATCATTGATTTCACATACAAGAAAGATCCTACTGAAGATTATCCATAAACGACTGGAACGACACATCAGCAGAGAACTGCCAGAAGTCCGGGCTGGGTTTAGAAGGGGTCGTGGTACTAGGGATATTGTAGCTAATGTTAGATGGATCTTAGCTGAAAGCAGGGGATACCAGAAGAATGTCTATCTGTGTTGCATTGATTAGGGAAAGGAGTTTGTGTGGCTCAAAACAAACTGTGGCTGACTCTGAGAAGAATGGGAATCCCAGAACACTTGATTGTGCTAATGAGAAACCTATATACTTGGACCAACAGGCAGTCGTCAGAACAGAGCAAGGAAATACTGCATGGTTCAAATTTGGAAAGGGTGTACGCCAGGGATGTGTCCTGTCTCCATACCTTTTCAACCTGTATGCAGAACAGTGGTGTCAGGATTGGTGGAAGATCTATCAACAATCTGTGTTATGCAGATGACACAAGCCTGCTTGCTGAAACTGAGGAGGACCTGAAGCACTTGCTGCAGAGGGTCAAGGACTACAGCCTTTAATATGGATTCAGGCTCAATATCAAGAAGACAAAGATTCTCACCACTGGACCAATTGACAGCTTCAGGATGGATGGTGAAGAGATTGAGATTGTTCATAGCTTTAGTTTGCTTGGCTCCACAGTCAACACTCTTGGCACCAGTAGGCAGGAAATTAAAAGGCGCATTACCATGGGAAAGTCTGGTGTTAGGGACCTCTCCAGAGTACTGAAGAGCAATGGTGTCTCCCTGGAGACTAAGGTGCATTTGATACAGGTCTTCGCAATCACTTGTTATGCTTCAGAGAGTTGGACAATGACCAAGGAGGATAGAAGGAGAATTCATGCCTTTGAGCTGTGGTGCTAGAGAAGAGTACTGAGAATACCATGGACTGCTAGGAAAACAAACAGATTCATCCTGGTTAGGGTTAAACTGGGTGGCTCCTTGGAGGCAAGGATTCTGAGACTCTGTCTAACATACTTTGGACATGCTGTGAGGATAGACCGGTCCTTGGAGAAGGACATCATGCTTGGGAGGTTGGAGGGACAGCGCAGGAGAGGAAGGCCCTCTATGAGGTGGATTGATTCAGTGACTGGGATAGTTGGGATGGGATTGTCAGAGACAGTGCGATTGGCACAGGGCAGAACAGAGTTTAAGGCTGTTGTACATAGGGTCGCTATGAGTCACAAGCGACTCAACGGCACATAACAACAAACAACAAACTGAAGAAGAGTGTTGAACATACCATGGACTGCTAGGAAAACAAACGCATTCATCCTGGAGAGGGTTAAACCGGGCGGCTCCTTGGAGGCAAGGATTCTGAGACTTCATCTGACATACTTTGGACATGTTGTAAGAAGGGACCGCTCCTTGGAGAGGGATATCATGCTTGGGAGGGTGGAGGGACAGCGCAGGAGGGGAAAACACTCTATGACATGGATTGATTCAGTGACAGGGTGATCGGGAAGGGTGTATCAGAGGCAGTGCGATTGGCACAGGACAGAGCAGGGTTTAGGGCTGTTGTACATAGGGTCGCTATGTTGACGGCACACAACAACAAGAGTACAACTAATAATGAACGTACTATGCCAAGGAAGTAATATGCTAATTGCTATAATTTAAAACCAAAAAATATAGGTGATAAATTTAGATTTTCCTTATGTTGTAGACTTTTTAGAAGTTTGAAAACTGGCTTTCTAGTCTTCAGCATCTTCATCTTTGTCACTCTGTCATAGTATTCTCAGACATGCTGGGGTCCTTCAGTGGATCTTCATTTGTCTAATCAGCTAGCAAAGAGAGAGGATTTGGTTGATCCTAGAAAAGGTTTCAAAGGCCAAAGCTCCAAGTGGTATACTTCATTTTTTGCGCATAGCCGATTGGTCAGAGTAAGGCTCAGGATCCCAGACTAACTGCCAGGAATCATGGGAAATGTAGTCTTCCCATGTGCCCAGGAAGGTGAAGCTGGATATCTAAGTACCTCACCAACTTCTGCTATAATGAACTTTCTATCTGGTTTTTGTGGAGATTAGAGAGTTAATGTATGTAAACATTCAGCAAAGTGCCTAGCACATCTGTTGCTATTCATGATTCTAGGTAAGTTGTGGAGGGAGTTTCACTGAGTTCACACTAATCACTGCTTGCTAAACAAGTCCAGCATTCGGAAAGGCTCTGTCAAGTCCAACAGCTGGCTGGAGAGTGCTGGGAGCCCCCGTGCCCAAGGAGGCCAGCCAAGGCTGCAGATGCTGCTGCCAAGTGTGTGCAGCACATCCTCACGCTTTGTTTAATTTGGTTCCCTGGGTGGGATGAGTTTTATGAGCAGGTGTTCTGGTTAATTAGGTGATTAATACTCTTCAAATTGGAGAGCCATTTCCCCAATGACATTTCTTGCTTTCCTCAAATTTGAGACAAATCTGCATTGTGTAATTTGGGGAACATTTACCTGTTTGCCAGGCCTCTCAAGTCAACCCTGTGGCCCTGAAAACCAGGATTCTGATGCCGTCCCTGGCTGAGATGCCATCTCAGTGCACCAGTTTAGGGACACAAAAGCTCCCTGGATCATCTTGCTGCTTCTAAGAACAGAGCAACATTGATCTGGGGGCACACTTCTGATTCTTTTATAAGATTCCAATCTATATCATGTCACAAGGTCAGGACATAAATAAGGGGACAACCAAGCCAAGCTCCCAGCCTCCCGCTTTGATTGTGGTGGGGTTACTAGCCTTTGAGTTTATATTTCAGAACAAAATACTGACATGCCCTGCACATTGCTCCCTACTATTGCTATGTTTGGCCTTATTTTAGTAACCACTACGTTAAGATATCTCATTAAGAATTTTTTTTTTCCTGACTCTTTCCTTTACTAGACATGACATGTTTCTCCAGGGACTGATCTCACTTGATAACACACCAAAAGTACATGAGATAAAGTCTCTTGATCTTTCCTTCTAAAGAACCTTCTAGCAGTATTTTTTTAAGATAGGTTTGTTCATTCCTCCGGTAGTCCATGACTCATGATCACTCATTGCCACTGAGCTGGAATCCACTCATAGCTGACTCTCCTTGGTGTTTCCAAAGCTCTAAGTCACGGGGGAGAAGATCTTCCATCCTTCTCCTGGGAAGCTGCTCATGCATTAGAACCACCAGAGAGACTGGGCCTTTTGGTTAGCGGTACAACTCCCTACAGACTACCCTACCAAAAAGCTATATAGTTAATATTCCTTGCCAATACCACGTAATTCAAATATATTCATTCTTCTTCAGGCTTCTTTATTCATTGGCTGACTTACACTTCAGCGGGTTTTCAAAGGCTCCTAATTGCATATGTAGTGATTGCTCACCTTTTTCCCTAGGAGTGGCTGGTGGGTTTGAACTGCCTGCTTTCGGGCTGGCAGCACAACTTACTATCTCCTAGGCTACCAGAGCCCCTCCTCAAACCTATACATTCTTAAAAAGCCAGACTACATTCCTCAGCCTTGTCCAGCATAACATGATCTTTCCTTCCTCAGAATTTTTGTAGTACTTATTATCTCCCACATAATACATGATTTTACTATATTTTTTTAAAAATATTTTTATTATACTTTGAGTTAAAGATTGCAGAATAAATTTGTTTTTACATGAACTATTTGTACGTATTTTGTTTTATGACATTAATTACAACACTCACAATGTTACTTAACTCTTCTCATCTCCTCTCTGTGACCCTCCAGTTGGTTTTCAAGAGCAATAAATTGCATGGCAGGAGATCGCCCATCTTTCTCTCACAGAGCAGCTGGTGGATTTGAACCATGTGTCTTCAAGATGGCAGCACAGCTTCTTACCACTTGGAAACCAATAGTCTACTTCAAATGAGTTTGGGTGTGTTGTTGGGTTTCTTTTTTTTTGGTTGTTTTGTTTTGTTTTTTTAAATCTTCCCTTCTCTTGCCTCTCCTATCCACCTACATTTCGAAAATCTCTCTTAGTGGTTCAGTAAGGCAATGGGTCAGTTTCAGAGTCCCTGGTAGAAAAGCGATGACACAACTTAAAGGGAATAATTGAAGTAAGTAAAAGGACCATTTAGAAAACTGAAACAGGGTGAAATTATCAACAAGCAACTGCCAAAAGGACCACAATTATAGAAAGTTATTCCTACTGCTAAAAAGGAGTCAGTCTTGGCACCAGCATCCAGGAAATTGAAAGGCGCATTGCCATGGGAAAGTCTGCTGTTAGGGACCTCTCCAAAGTGCTAAAGAGCAATGGTGTCTCTCTGGAGACTAAGGTGCGTCTGATACAGGCCATGGTTTTTGCAATCACTTGTTATGCATCAGAGTTGGACAATGACCAAGGAGGATAGAAGGAGAATTGATGCCTTTGAGCTGTGGTGCTGGAGAAGAGTATTGAGACTACCATGGACTGCTAGGAAAACAAACAGATTTGTCCTGGAAAGGGTTAAACCGGGTGGCTCCTTGGAGGGAAGGATTCTGAGGCTCTGTCTAACTTACTTTGGACATGTTGTGAGGAGAGACCGGTCCTTAGAGAGGGACATCATGCTTGGGAGGGTGGAGGGATGGCGCAGGAGAGGAAGGCCCTCTATGAGGTGGATTGATTCAGTGACTGGGATAATTGGGATGGGAGTGTTGGAGACAGTGTGATTGGCACAGGACAGAGTGGAGTTTAGGGCTATTGTACATAGGGTCGCTATGAGTCGCAGGCCACTCGACGGCACATAACAACAACAACAACAAAAAGGAGTGGCATCCACTTCCTAAATAACATGCCTCTGGAAACTCTTTGAACTTTGATAAATGTTAATAGTTGTAGAAGGGCTTCAAGTCTTTTGTTCACAGGGTAGCTATGAGTCCTGGACTCAAAGGCCATCACGAACAACAAAAGGAGCTGGAGAAAGGGAGTGGTTAGCAAGGAGGGCTATGCGTGAAAGAGAGGGATGCCCACAGGCACTGTGGCCTTCAGTAGAGAAATGCAGTGACTGCCAAACTGCAATTCTGTGTGCAGTCTTGGTCCCTCTCCTCCAGCCCGTTGTCACTGTGCTGATTCTCTAGACCTAAAGGAGTGCAGGTGATGTGCATCTTGAGAGGTTACTGGAGCACAAGCCTCAATGAGACGAGAGCAAACATACACTAGTGATAGCAGAAGATGGATAGGATGTGTGTAACTTGCAAATCACTCCCCTTTCCAAAGATTCTGGGAGAATGTCAATTCCATCCCCCTGAAAGATTAATACACAATGATCAACAGAAACAGAACTGCAAAAAGAAAAACAATCCAGACACAAAACACATGTGCATCAAACCAGTTCTTGTTGAGTCAGTCCCAGCTCATTATGACTTTATATGTGTGGAGCAGACCTGAAGATGGACTCACAGATTGGGTTTTCAAGGCTGTGGCCTTTCAGAGGAAATCACCAGTACTTCCTTTCAAGACATCTTTGTGCCACAGAAGGTCTCCAAAACTGCAAAGGGAGAATATCAAACAAGCTAGTAGACTAGGAAGACCTGCTCATTCACTAACCATCAAAGATGACCTCTAGGCTCCAAGTGTGCTCAGACATGTTAGACTTTCTGAAAATCGTTCCTAAAAAATATTCAAAGAAATGGATTGCACATGGTCACGTCCCTCAAGAATTTAATGTCATAATTTAATGTATAAGGTTTCAAGGGGAGGGGGAGGGTGGAAGCAGAGGGATGAGGATGTGCGGGGGAGGGGAGATTAATCATGGCGTTGTACAATTTGATGAGGGGATGAGGGAAATTGGAAGAATCTGTTCTGGGAAGCAATGTATTCAAATTAAATAAACTAGTATAATGAAAATTTAGATATATTGATCTTTAAAATATAAAACAATAAATCCTTCTATAAAGAAAAAACCTCTTTCTAATCTAGAAAGATTTCACAGCTAAGGTGATTCTTAAAACTCAAACATGTTGCCTTGGAATCAGAACTGACTCATAGCTGACCTTCCAATGGGTCTTTGGAGTCTGTAAATAACACAGAGGCTACTTCCCATTTTTCTCTGGTGGAGCAATGTTGTTGTTGTTATGTGCCATCGAGTCGCCTGCAACTTACAGCGACCCTTTGTACAACTGCCCTAAACTCTGCCCTATCCTGTGCTAATCTCACCATCTCTGACACACCTACCCCCATTACCCCAGTCACTGATAAATCCATCTCATCGAGGGTCTTCCTCTCTTGCACTATGCCTCCACCATCCCAAGCACGATGTCCCTCTCCAAGGACTGATCCCTCCTTGCAACATGTCCAAAGTATGTCTGACGAAGCTTCAGAATCCTTGCCTCCAAGGAGCATTCTAGTTTCACCCTCTCCAGGACAAACCTGTTTGTTCTCTTAGCAGTCCATGGTATATTCAACACTCTTCTCCAACACCTCAGCTCAAAGGCATCAATTCTCCTTCTATTATCCCTAGTCATTGTCCAGCTCTCCGATGCATAGCAAGTGATTGCAAAGACCATGGTCTCTATCAGGTGCACCTTAGTCTCCAGACTGACATCTTTGCACTTCAGCACTTTAGAGAGGTCTCTAACTGCAGACTTTCCCATCACAATACTTCTTTTCATTTCCTGGCTGCTGGTGGCCAGAGTGTTGACTGTGGAGCCAAGCAAACTAAAGTTGTGAACAATCTCAATCTCTTCACCATCAATCATGCTGCTGCCAATTGGCCTAGTGGTGAGAATCTTTGTTTTCTTGATATTGAGTCTGAATCCATACTGAAGACTGCAGTCCCTGACCTTCCACAGCAAGTGCTTCAGGTACTCTTCAGTTTCAGCACACAGGGTTGTGTCATCTGCATAACACAGATTGTTGATGATTCTTCCTCTGATCTTGATGCCACATTTCTCCTCATAGAGCCCAGCGTCCCAGATAACCTGTTCTACATAAAGATTGAAAAAGTATGGAGACAGGATACAGCCCTGGTGTACACCCTTCCCAATTTTGAACCATTTAAACCACCACAGAGACATGATCTTTGGGCTAGCAGTACAGTTCCCAACAAACTAAGGCACCAGAGCCCCTTCTAGGGAGCTGATTCTAAGTAAGCCCTATAAGAAATAGTGAAGAAGATTCCAGGAAAGATGTTCAGAGGGTAAGAGCATGATGGGAGGGAGGTAAGACAGTGAACGCAGAAATCTATTCCAAAATTCAAAATAGTACGGACAGATCTGCATTTTAGAAAGACGCTCTTTTCCCCTGGTTGGTACAAGTGATCAACACACTTGGTCCCTAATTAGTTTAGAGGTGTGAGTTCACACAGAAGCAACTGGGAAGGAAGCCTTGGAGGTCAGTTAAAACAAAATTATTGTTGTTATGTGCCATCAACTTGGAACTGACACCTAGCTGACCCTCAACGTGTTGTCAGAGATAATAACTCTGACAGGAAGAGAATGCCCAGCTTTTCTCCACAGAGCAGCTAGAATCACGTCTTTGGATTAGCTGAGCAACTCTAAAGTACTAAGGCACTATGCTCCCCGCTGGAAAAACAAATAGCCACGGAAAACTGTGCAGTGTACTGTTCTACTCTGACACACATGACACCACTACCAATTAAAATTGTCTTCACATCAATTGGCTAATCATTAGAGAAAAGGATTGATTGGTAGAGCAAAATAAATTAAGAAAAAGTATTTGGGAAGCCATTTTAAGCAGTGATTAGGATTTGAATAGTGGTAGATCACTGGAGATGAAGGGTGGATAGTTGTCCTCCATTTAGGAAGAAGAATTCACAGGATCAGGCACTGAATCATGTTGTGTGAGACTTCCCTGTGGAGTTTCCAAGGCTTTAAAGCTTTACAGAAGAGATTGCTTCCCCTTTTTTTCACAGAGCAGCTGCTGGATTTGAACCACTGACCTTTTAGTTATTGGTCCAGTGCATAATCCATTGTGCCAGTAGAAATAAGCATACACACTCTCTCTCCCTCCCTTTCTCTCCTTTCATCTCCCTCCCTCTCCCTCTCCCTACCTCTCCCCACAGATACAGAAATAGACATATGTTGTTCTTGTTGTGTTCCATTGAGACCCTTCAGCAGGTTTTCAGAGGCTGTAAATTGCGTCGGAGGAGATTTCCCTTTCTCCTGCAGAGCACCTGGTAGCTTCCAACTGCCTGCCTTCAGGTTGACAATGCAGTTACTTACCACTAAGCCACGAGAGCTCACTGTTGTTAGGTGCCATTGAGTCAGTCAAGTATGACTCATAACAACCCTATGCACAACCGACCTAAATGCTGTCCTTTCCTGTGCTACCTTTATCATCTCCGTTATACTCAAGTCCATTGTTGCTATCAATGCATTAACCTTGTTGGGTAGAATGGGTCAAATACCCTGCCTCTTTGCAGGGGTCTTCTTCTCTTTAGCTGACTCCCCACCTTTCCAAGCATGATATCCCTTTCCAAGGAATGGCCTTTCCTAGCAATATGGTCAAAAATATATGAGCCGAAGCCTGACTATTTTTTTGCCTTCAAAAAGCACTCTCGGTGTACTTTTTCAGGACATATCTGTTTGGGGATTTTTTTTTTCCCTCCCCAATCCATGACATATTCACAGCTCTTTGCCAACACTACAAATCAAAGGCAACCACTCTTCCTCTGCCTTCCTTATTCATTATTCAGTTCTCAGATGCATAGCAAGTAATTGAAGAAAATATGGTCTGAAACAAACACACCTTAGTCTTCAATGTTGGTGTCAGCTGGGTCCTGAAGACTGTGCAGGCCCAGAGCAGATCTTCTTGGGCATAAGGAAAGCAGTCTCATTGTCAGCTATTATCAATGTACCCACGGCCTGACGTATGCCAATCAATCAGCCAAGGCCCAGCTGAGCCCCTGTTTGGGTCAAATACTCATATGTAGGATTCCATCCCGTTGTGTCATTATTGGATTCAGATGGCACCAGCAAAGGCTGTCCTTCGCCATAATATTTGTGTGTCAGAGCTCCCTATGTTTTAAAATACGGGGGCCAAATTATATTGGGGATTCTCAAAGAATGTTTTGAGTGAATCTTAGGTTTATATTAAAAGCAGACAAATATACTTAGAAACTGAGCTAAGTTTCTTTGTTGCAGGACTTCTCAGGGCCTTATACACTCTTACCCATGATGCAAATGTCCAAGCGGGGTGAAAGAATGCAGTATTTCTCACTTTATCTTTGCAAAGAAACTTTTTTTTCTTCAAAAAGAAGCATGTGGAACTAGTTCTCAGAACACACTTGGAGAAATGTTGGATTAGGTGTTTTCTAAAGATATTTCAGGCCAAACACCCCTGGTTCTCTGCAATTCAGTCTATTTCTCTTGTCTCTTCCATTTGCCCATTTCTTTGGGGTGATTTCCTCTGATGGACTCTTGGGCTCTGTTCTAAGGTGATTCTTCAAGGGAAAAGTCAGGCTTAAATGTCTATGAAGTCACTTAAAGATCTAGTCAGGCTAATGAAATCCCACAGCAGCTTCAATGGAAAATATAATCTCCTCATCCCTCATCCACCCCCATCCCGCCTTGCTCAGAGCACAGACCCAGGCCCAGCCTGAAGGGATTGCAAAACATGCTCTAGCGTGGTTTTAGGAAAACAAAGAAAACCCGAGCCTTTTCTGCTGTAGACAGTCTCAGACTCTTTTGTGCCCTTGGGTCCTTGCCCAGTTCTCTCATCTGCCTCAGTGCTGGTACTAAATTGGTTCAAGGTTTGGGAGAAAGCTTCAGAGGAAAGAGGGAAAGGGATGTTTAGAGTTCTTAAATGTTGAAGTCACCCTGAGCATAGACCATCTCTGGCCACCAGAGGGCGATGCTAACAGCATCTGCAAAGAAAGCTCTTCCCAAGCTAAAAGCCGTAAATTGCACCTAATGTGTTTATGAATGATGGAGGGACTAGAGTGAGAGGGGTGTGTTGGTGTGTGTGTGTGTGTGGTGCAATTGGGTGCCTGGAGCTAAGAATCTGCTCAGTGTTATAAAATAAAATCTGTCCCTCTACTATATATTCACAGGATGTGGTCAAGTAACTGAAAAGTTTCCTTGAAGGAAAATGAGTTAGAAGGAATGAAAATAGGATGTATGCAAAGGAGAATGTAAATACTGTTGTGACAATAGTGTGGCCCCATTTGTGAGTGTGAGTGTGTGTGTGTGTGTGTGTGTGTGTGTGTAAACACGCCCGCACAGGCAGGACTGTGTGTGTTGTGAGAGAATGCATATGCATACGCAAATGTGTGTAACTACGTGTGTATGCATTACTGTGTTACGATGTGTGAGAGTGCTCCAGTGTGGGATTCTGTGTGTGTGTGTGTGTGTGTGTGTGTGTGTGTGTGCGCGCGCGCGCGTGTGTCTGGTCTGGACTTTCCCAGTGTGAGTGGACCTAAGAAAAGTCTGGGCAATACTTCCTCAGTTCCTGCCCTCTCCAAACAAACAAACAAAATCATTCCTACAAGTATTTATGGAGCCTCAAACATACACACACACCTCCCCACGGCATCTGGAAAAGCTCAGATCTGGGCCAATTTAGAGCGGGCACTGCAAGAAGGAAGGAGAAGGGCGCAGAGGGCAAAAAAGACGACTCGAATGCAGAGGGCTGTGGGACAAAAAAAAAATACCTTCTCTTCTTTGATGCTTCAAAGAACCTAGTGGGTTCAGATGGAGCGGTGCCGTCTTGATTTAGCTGAGGAAACCAAGGCTTAAAGGTGAAATTAACATGCACGCCAGCTGCGCCTTGCTTTCTCCCGTCCAGGAAGTGGAAGCCCAATAGGGTTGCCGGCTTAGACTTTTCTTGCGGAGTCAGTATTGACCTGGAAAACATGGACATCTTTGTGTTTTTAAAAATCGTGATTGAGGGGGCCATGCGGTATTGAGGCACCTTCATGTAAAAAAATGACAGGGGAAGGTCCTCTATGAGGCGGATTGATTCAGTGACTGGAGTAATTGGGATGGATGTAGTATCTGAAACAGCGCAATTGGCACAGGACACAACAGAGTTTAGAGCTGTTGTACATAGGGTCGCTATGAGTCGCAAACGACTCGACGGCACATAACAACAACAAGACTAGGAGACTGGAAGTGTAGGGACCATACATTCTGATGTAAAATGTAGATGAACCAAGAGTACTGCGCTTTGAGCTTCCAGCAGCTGTGTGACCTCAAGCAAGTCACTTCGCATCTCTGAGCTTTGGCTATTTTTATTTGTTTTTATGAAATCAGAGTCCTTATACGCCCCCTTGCGGAATCGTGTTAGCGTTGAAGAAGAGAAAATGCGCGAAGTGCCTAGTTTGGGGGCAGAAATAAACAAAAATTGTCCCAAGCCTTATCTGTTCTTGACTCTTAAAGAGTGAATGAGTCTCAACGTCGCTCTCCTGGGGCACGTTTCTCCAAACCCGGCTAAGTCAGGCCTCTTCGTTCCTCTCCCTCCTTCTCAGCTACCTCCTCCCTCCAGGCTCTCGGCTGCTCCAGCAAAGTTCCCAACTTAGTCGACATGACGCGCGGCGCAGCCAATAGGAGGCGAAGCTGGCGTTTTTTGGGGGGGGGGGAGGGGTGGGCCCCGCGTCTCCGGTGTCTGCCCCGCTCAGTGAATGGAGAGAGCTAGCGCCGGCCAGCTCACCCGGCCGCCCGGTGCCCCAGCTGCAGCCGCCCGCCCTAGTGCCTGAGCACAGCCCCAAGCCGGACCTCCCCGAGCGCCGCGTCCCACTGCGCTCGCCCGGATCCCTGACCCGGCCCACGCTCCGGGCCGCGGGCGAGCGGGGCCAAGGGGCGTCCAGCACCTGGGCACTCCGTGCGATGCGCAGCGGGGCAGCGCCGGCCCCGCCAATGGAGCTGCTGCCGCCGCCGCCACCCGGCGCGCCCCTCTCCGCCCGCGCCCCGTGTGCCTGAGCGCCGAGCTCGCCCCTCCTCCGCGCCAACTCCGCCGCCTGCTCCTCAGGCCGCCCGCGCTCCTCGCGCGCCTCCCCCGGCTCCACGCGTCTTGTCCCGTTCAGGCAGCCTCCTCTGAGCGCGGGCCACTGCACACCATGGCCCCCGAGCGGACAGGGGCCGCCGTCGCCGTGCGTGCCCGTCTGGCGCTGGCCTTGGCGCTGGCGAGCGTCCTGAGCGGGCCCCCCGCCGTCGCCTGCCCCACCAAGTGTACCTGCTCTGCAGCCAGCGTGGACTGTCACGGGCTGGGCCTCCGGGCGGTTCCCCGGGGCATCCCTCGCAACGCCGAGCGCCTGTGAGTACCCTTGCAGCTCTGCCCCAGCTGGGCCACCCACCTGGGTCCCAGGGAGGGGCCCCAGGCGCCAGATCCCTTTCCTCTTTGGCTATGCCAGATGCCATCTCTGCTTTCATCCCTTCCTGGTTTAGCCCGTCACTCTCTGAGTAGAGGATTTGGGGCTTTGGGCAGGTAGGGGAAAGGTCTTGAGGCTCCCAGGGATGAACACACAGCAGCGACCCTCCAGTGGTAAGAGCTCCAGATGTAGGTAGGGACCCTGACAGCTTCCAAGTAGACCTTAGCAAAAGGCTAAAATGGAACGCTGCAGTCAGCGATGTCTTGGGGTGATGATAAAAGATTGGTGCTTATTGAGAGAGGGTAAGGAGAAAACTGAGGGGTGATGAGGAGGCTAGCAGGAGGGCCCAGGACGCTGAACAGCTTGGATTCCACATTGAACCATCCACTTTCTGGCTGCCCTTGTGAGTAAAGTTGAAAGTGTGTGTGAGAAGAAGGGCTTAAGTTCTGAGCAACTGGACAAATTCTGAGTGGGTGCTCGCAAAACCCTCCCTGCCTGGAGCGGAGCTTCTGAGATGCCAAGTTGCAGCCCGGGTGAATTTTTTATGGCTGGGTTATAAATGCCTCCCCAAACGGGCCGGAGAATGGAAATGCTGACAGCCCTTTAAATGAGACCAAGCGCTATAATCTTACAAACCGCACTCAGCCTCGGATCCTGGGCTTGGCAGCTTGTGGAGAGGCGTTTGGAGAGCAGGGAGGATTGACCCTCGTTTTAACCCCAATTGTGCAACCAAATATTTACTTGGCATATGTCAACGTTTTGGAAACATTTATCATTTTGATCATCAGACCATATTCAAAACTTGGACTCCAGGGGTGGGCTCTTACTAGTCCAGTACTTGTTGGGGTGAAGGAGAGGAAAGAGAAAGGGAGGAGGGCGGAAATGGCCCTTAGAAGTGCGCTGAGATGTGGTCATTTCTCTCTGTCTCTCCCTCATAATCTCTCTCCCTTTCCTCAGGTGTCTTGGGGGTTGGGTCCAGTGTCTTTAATGCTGCTCTCCTGACTGCTGGAATAGAGTGGCATGAGACCAAGATGAATCCTGGTGTTTGTATTTTCACCTCCTAACCACATTCACCCCAATTCTTTCATTTCCTGTGTATCTTTGGGTGGAGACGTGCTAGAACTGCCTTCCTATTCCTAAGCTTTCCTTTGGCTCAAAACATTTTTTTTAAGTACAATAATCATTTCTTCAAGTTTAAGTATACTGCTCTAGAGGTTTAGAGCGGAACCTTCTTTAACACTTGTAGAAAATGAAGCTCAGAAATGACAAGTGATTTGCACAAGGTCATTTATGTCAATGAAAGGTTTATAAAATATGATACAGACATGTTAGTCTATGAAAAGCCTGTTTTAGTGGTATTTTGGGGTGCCAGTATTATGTATACTAAATCCTTCTCTTCCTCACAGCAGTGCTGGCCACTGTGTTAATGAATTGCTAATGGTGCTTTTCTAATTGAATGCTTTCTGAGCCTCAGGTTGTTTATATATGTTTTCTAATTGAGTCTCCACAGCAGTCCTGTTGTGTGTTGTGGTAGCTCATTGCCATCGAGTTGGCTGTGTCGCATGGTGACCTGTGGACAACAGAACAAAACATTGCCCAGCCTGGCACCATCCTCACAGTCATTGGTAGACTTGAGTCCACCGTGGTGGCCTGTGTCTATTTTTTGAGCCAGAATCAACTCAATGGCGGTGAGCTTTTCCAACCTGAGAGAAGGCTCGTCTTCCAGCATTATTTGGAACAGTTTTTGGCTGTGAACCATAGTTTTACTGGTTTGATTTTTCAGAAGTAGATCTCCAGGATTTTCTTCCTCTGCTGTCTTCCTGTGACAGCTCCACTGAGTCCTTTTCACCATAGGTGACCTTGTGGGTGTGTGAAATATTCTAGCATCATAGCAATGCACACCAGGTGGTGGATTATTTATCTAAACCAAATTAACCCCTGCCCTGCAGTTTGATTGACTACAGCTCCCCTGTGGGGCAGAGTAGAGCTATCCCATAGATTTTCCAATAAGGTAATCTTTATTGAAATGGCTAGCTAGTGGATTTGAACCACCGATGTTTTGACTAACAGCCAATAATTTTACTCACTCATTGCCATTCAGTTGGATTAAATTCAGAGCTGACTTTCCATTGAGTACCCAAGGCTATAAATGGCACTGAAGGAGAGTGCCCATTCTTCTTACTCAGATCTACTGGTGGATTTGAACCTTTAGAGTGGTGTAGCCTTTGAGTTAGCAGTTGTTATTGTGTACCATCAAGTTGGAACCAACCTCTAGCTGGGCCTCTTTTGGGTTTTCAGAGGACGTTTATTGGATGGGAGGAGATTGCCAAGCTTTCTCGTGTGGAACAGTTGGTGTTTTCGAATCATGGGCCTTGGGGTTTACAACATAGCTTCTTACCACTAGGCCACCAGAGCTCCCTTTGGGTTACTAGTATGACTTCTTAAATACTACCCATCAGAGCTCCTTTACTATGCCGTCAGGGCTCCTTATAAGTCACATGTAAAAAGAAATACAAGCCCACTGCCACCAAGTTGATTGAAATTTATGGAAACCCTTCACCACGTTTCCGGAGCTGTAAATCTTTATGGGAGAAGACTTGCCATCTTTCTCCTATGGAGGTGCTGGTGAATTTGAACCTCCAACCATTTGGTTATCTGTCCAACATGTTTATTGTCCCATTTTACTGTCATAAGCCATATTGTCATTTGACTTAACGGTCATGTAAGTAGTGTTTTCATTTAAGCCTCCCTGACTCCCAAGCCCATGCCCCATAATACTCCGCTATACATCTTTGCAACAAGGGTCTTTTGAGGCAAAGACCTGTAAACTAACAGTCCTAGGAGGTCTGTGGATGGGTAGACTTTGGTGTGAGATTAGATTGGTGCTATTGTTGCTAGGAATAAGCCTGGAAAACATTCAGCTTGCTTTAACATTAGCATAAGAGTCTTGAGGCTGCTTCTTTCCTATTTTCAAAAACGTGTCGCGTGTTTGGGAAACCAGAGAGTGGGCTTTTCTCCTTCTGGCATGTTGGGAGTTTTCAAAAGCTGCAGGCGTAGCATTCCAGCCAATATACCACCCAGCCACTACCCTCAGGAGACCCAGGCAGTTGAGGACTGCCTGTCTGCTGCACAACGGAGAAACTGGATGGAGACTGGAGTCTGAGCATTCCCGTGGGGCCCTGACTGCAGTCACAGACACTGACAGACATGGCCAGAGGAGGAGCTGCTTGAAGGATCTGGGTCTCAGCTACCTTGGTTCGGGTCACTGATGGATGCCACTGTGGTTGGAAACGTGGGGGATGGGGTGCCAAGACCAACTTCTCCTTCTCCTCTCTTGGGGTGGGTGCTGAGGTAGTTTCAGGAAGCAGGATCATGGAGCGTTTAGAAGTAGCCCACCAACAGTCCTTTACCACCCCCAAACCCTCCCTCGGTCATCTCAGATGTTACATTTCAATTCTGTGAGCTCTTGGGGATATTTGGCATTTCTAAACTATGCCAAGGATTTCTGGAGGGAGGAATTCCTCATTCTTCCCTCCATTCATTCAACAAATATTATTTGAGCGTCTACTGTGTTCTAACAACTGTATATAAAAATCACTGCATATACAGAAGGAAACCAGCAATTCAACTGAAAGAATGTAAGCAGAGGACGGAAAAAGGAAACCTTGGTGGGTTAGGTTTTTAAACTTTACAGGTCCCGTTGTTTCTTGGGCTGTTAGATGATTAGGACCTTCCTGTAATGCAGTTTTTTGATCCTAAATATTGAAGTTGTATTTTATAACAGAGAAGAAGTCTTTTTTTTTCCTTTCTCCATTCCCACAACTCTGCCTCCCAAAGATACTTTTATGAATGGATTTTCTTTTTGTGTGTGGTATGGGATGACTGTAGTGCTTTTTCAATGCTTTTGACTTTAGAGACCTCGCAAAACAACTTTTTGTAGAATCTGAGGTATAATGATGGTGGGGTTCACCATGTGGACTTTGTTTCTGGCCTGAAATAGTAATTAAGCCAGTATCAGAGATGAGGGTTTGTGATCCAGCTTTTTCCTCATAATGTCAGCACATCGCACAGACAGAGAAATGCTCTGCCTTTTATAAACTACTGACAACTTCCCCCCCCCCAACTCCTCAGTGAGGAGGTGACACCCACAAGAAAGCTAAATAAACGCTGAGGAGAATTCAGTGTAATTTATTATCCATGCAGCAGAGATAGGGGATAGCAGAGAAGAGGGGAAGTGAGTGGTGGTGCCTGAAACAAAACATTTACCACAGAGCACAGAGTAAACAGATGTTGCATTTACCCTTCTGAGCACAGAAGGAGCCCACAGATGTAATCCTTCTCCAGCCACAATCTCGGCCTGAAAAAAGAAGATACATGAAAACGAACTCCCTCATGGGGCCCCTTCTCCCTGTCCTGCTCGGAGGCCCCCTTCTCACCCAAGGAGAGGTGGTGGCCTGAACAGCAGAGCGGGGCAAGAGTGGACATCTTTGGTTTTTCACTTGGCTCCACTACATGCTGGAGACTGCTGTATTTAAATAAACATTTCCTGTTTGCGAAGGAAAACGGGTAAAAGGCTGAAACGTGAGAATGTGGTAACTTAATTTTCTCCATCACTCCAGATGACGGCAAACTTCCCCGGTGGTTAGGTCCAATAAAAACCGACACCGTGTCATAGGCTTTCCCTCACTTGACCACAGAGGTCCCAAGGTCAAGTGGGAGACTTTCCAAGATGATCAACAGCCAAACCCTATGTCCTGGTCCTCCCAGTCCTCAGGGCCAGCACAGAGGACGAGGGGCAAGCTGGGGCAAGCTGGTGAGTCATGGAGCCTCCCAGGGCCAGCCATGGCAGTGTGGCCATTCAAGGAAACAGTGCACTCTCCTGGCGATTCTGCTGGGCAGAATGTGATCAGTTGGGTAAGCTGCCTCCAGGATGCTGTGGGACTCTGAGTAGATTTTGTTTTTTTCCCCCCACTTACCTCTCTGGGCCTTGTTTCCCTGAAAATGGAATTCTAACGTAGTCTAGTTCCTTATATATGGTCTGCGGTATATTTCAGAACTTCGATAGTCATTAGCCCCAGTGGCTCAGCGTTATGGCCTGGCACGTAGTAGGTTTCCAACAAATATACTTTGAGTAGATGAATGCTGAGTTCAAAGAACGTTGAATAAGTGAATGCTGAGATCTTTATTTCTTATAAGTAAAAGATAGTAAATTACAGATTTGTATTTTTATGTATGACTAAAGACTACGTACTAGTAATCTATTACATGCATTATTAAAGTGTATTATTAAAATTTGGCTTGCATGAACTAAAATTATTGCTTTACTAGAGTTACCAAGGACTCCTATTGAGTGATGCATTCTGGAATCTGGTTGCCAGGCGTTGCCTAGCAACCTTGCAAAACTCCTACTGTGCACTGCTCTTGAAGAGAGCTAGATGTCCCCAACATTTCAACAGGACTTTCCAAGCAGGAGCTCTCAAATACTGCTGCTCTTCTTGTATTAATTCATGTATTTGTAAGGTTGTTATTGAACTTTGCTTTGGTCAGTCATCTCTCTGCGCCTTGTTTCTGAATTTTGACCATTTGAAATTTAATTTTGTTTTTCTCTCATTCAGTTTGTTGTCTCCGAGTTCTTTCTTCCATGGACAATGAGCATGTTGAGGTCTGAGAGCCACGGGACCTTGGGATCTCTTGTTCGGTTAATGGGCTGTGGGAAGAAGGTTTGAGAGCCCTGTTATTGCGCTTTGGGTTCCAGAAACAGACTTGGCTTGATTTCCATCTCTGCTTGTTCCTTGCTGTTGCTTTCTGGGCTGGTCACTCTACTCCTCTGAGCTGTTGTCTTTGAAATCCCTTTGCACTTTATTTCCTGAGACATTAGTTCAGTGATAGAATCCCACCAGAAGATCATTAAGAGCATCATCCATAGCCACTGGTGAGAGTCAGCGCCCAGAGCCATCAGGGGCTTTAAGCTCGTTGCCCACTGCTGTGGTGTGGACAGCTGAAACCCAGGCCCGACAGGCACC
>NW_006399783.1:7496574-7518120 GCF_000299155.1 Elephantulus edwardii | reverse complement strand
CCAATTAAAAAAATATTATATATAAAAAAAAGAAAAAGGTCATTAAGAGCAGTGGTCTGGAGGGAGTTTGATGGGTCTGGATTTATGTTTAGCTTCTGTTTTTATTGCCCCTGTGACTTTGGGCAAGGAGCTTTGGCACTCTTGCATTCAACTGTCTCACTTTTAAATTGAGAATAATAATAGATGTCATCTCATTTGATCTTTTTAGCAACCTCTGAGGCTCAAATATTATTCTCATTTTAGAGTTGAGTAAAATGATTTCCATTTTACACACAGGTGCAATGGTGACTTTGCTTCTGCTGTGCAGGAGACCTGGGCCCAGTTACCAGCCAGTGCACTTAAAGCACAACCCTTACCCATCTGTCAGTAAAAACTTGCTTGTGGCCTGATGCTGCCAAAGTTTTACTGGGACTTCCAGACTAAAAGGGACTGAGAAGGAAGGTCCAAATGTCTGCTACTGAAAATCAGCCATTGACAACTCTATGGATCACAGTGATCTGTTCACAGCCATCATGGACATGGTGCAGGACCAGAGTTTGCTCACTGTGCTTGGTGCAGTCACGAGCTGGGTATCATTCAGTCACAGCTGACAATAGCACATTGCTGTTCCATTGTTGTTAGGTGCTGCTGAGCCTATGAGAACCCATTGTGATCCTCTGACTAACAGACGTGAACCTTGCTCTGTACTTGCCATTAAATTGATTCTGACTCATGAGGAGACTCGATGTATGTTAAAGTAAAACCGCTCTGTAGAAATTTCAAGGCTTGGCCTGTCTTCTTAAGTGCCTCTGGGTGAGTTCACATATCCAAAACTTTGGTTTGTACCCTTGTGCTTACCCATTTCTGTCACCTAGAGATGCCCTCAGCAACACTACAAGCGTGATAATTGCATATTCCCTTGGGGATGCTGAGAATGGGACCTGATGCAGCCCATGTAACATACACCACACAGTGCCTGTCTTACTCTTCACACATTATCATTACGATGATCCTTTCTAAACCACGGTTCCTCAACGATAAAGTGTCTATAATGAATGTTACTCTTGAGAGGATTAGATGAAATACTTTACATACAGGAAGTGCTTCACACACTACCCGGCATGTAGTGGCCCTTCCCAAAGTAGTAATGATGGTGATTCTGGTTATTATTTTTGTTTCCTCCTCTTGGCCCTCATCCAGCTGGAAGGTTCGAAGGTGCCCACTCTAAATTTTCCCCAGCCCGGGGCCATGCTTTGTCAGGGTTCATGCCTGCATGTAGGCTGCCCCCAGCACCCTCATGCCTGCGCCCCTCTCTCCCTCCAGCCCCTGCAGCTAAGCCCAGGTTGGCCTCCATTCCATAAAAAGAGGATTATAGTTGGGGTGGTTTCTATTTTCTCCATGGCGTGCTGCTTTGTGGTATATTTAACTAGACAATGTATTTTATTTATTTATTTATTTAAGGGGTAGGTTTTGTGTGGAGAATTTGGAGTCCTGAGTTATTTTTCCAATGCACATTCCTTCTGTCTTTCCCTAAACACCTCCTTTTCCTGGCTTCCCGTGTCTGCCTCTGTTTCCACTTTTACTTGTAACAGCTGTATTTACTCACGTACTCCTCCCTCATTGTGTAAGATGCTCTTAACCCTTTTGAATATGACTAAAAGACAAGAAAATACTGATAAGGTGTGGATGTTTTCCAAGGCGGCTTGTATGGATCACCCCCATCCAAAGTGGAGTAGTTACACAGGGTGTCCCTGTTGTGGTGAGCTGTGTTGATTCTCGTTTCTCATTCTTAAACTTCAGTCACCATTGGCTAGGGGAGAGCTTGCATTAGAAGATAATAAAGAACTTGGACCGCATTGTCAAACTACTGATACTGCAGCTCCGTCAAGGGGCTGTGAATACTGCCTCACCCACCAGGGTCTTTATGGTTCTACTGGCCATAAATCATATTTGCTAGAGATGCCCTGGGAAGCATTGTTTTTGGGACGTGCAATTAATGGTCTTTAATAATGAATGAACAAGAATGTGGGAGAAGTATAGTAAACTCTAGAGCAGGTCAAAATCCTGCTTTCACCACTTATTAAGTGGGTAACTTCAGTTGTCCCGTTTGCATAATGGGAATCGTAATAATACCCCCTTCATAAGATGCTGTGATGACTGGATTATTTTACATAGTTTGCCTGGAACATACTGAATCCTCTGTAGATTTTCTATTTTTATTATCATGATTCTGAATGTTCTGACTCTCCCTTCAGAGCATGCTAACGATGAACCTCAATCTGGGAAAAATATATATATTTTTATCTTGCTCAAGCTCCAACTTCAGGTAGATTGATCCTGTATAGACATAACTTTGGGGGAAAGTCTTCTACCTTCTTTTTTTGATACTTCTGGTAGTGAGAACCTCAGGACTTTCTAAAGTACTTTGATTCTGTAAAAAGCAAAATCTTCCTTCCTCCTCCTGGTGGAGGTTGAAGCTGTATCTCATTGATCACTGTTAAATAGAACAAGTAGAAAATTTTTCCAAATGATAAGATTGAAAAAATTGTACTGCTCTTTTATATTGATTCAGTGATTGGGGTAGTGGGAGTACGTGTGTCAGAGACAATGAGGTTGGCACAGGGTAGAGCAGGGTTTAGGGCTCTTGTACATGGGTTGCTAGGAGTTGCAAGCGACTCGACAGCACATAACAACAACCACTGCTGTTTTGTTTCTCTGCCTCTCACTTTCCAAAGTCTTCCCTTTTCTCTCGTGAACTTTCATCCTGCTTGGAAGCATACAGAGTCAGCATAGAAGAGGAAGATTCTGGATGAGATGGATTATTGATACAGTGACTGTGGCAATGGGAGCAGGTGTGTTGTAGATAATGAGGTTGGCTCAGGATAGGTCAGGGTTTAGTGCCACTGTTCATAGCATTGCTGTGAGTCTTAATCTCCTCGAACGCACATAACAACAACATTCTGATGTATTAGTGTTTTGCAACAGGCCCTTCCCCCTATTTCTAGTTTTATGCTAAGTAGGTACCAAACTTCTTTGACCAAGTCACAAACTAATTAGAATGAGACCTTCTATTCCCTGACTCTCTGACTGAACTTCTGTGAATGCATTCTAAAGCACTGTTTGCACTTTGGACGGCTATGCCCCTGGGTGGATCACTGAATCCTAGAGCCTGCTCAGTCTTCACTGTTGCTGATTTTTCCCTCCCATCCTATACTGGTGCAAGGAGCCTGGTGGTGAAATGGTTAGGTACTTGGCTGCTAACTAAATGGTTAGTGGTTTGAACTCACCAACTACTCCAAAGGTGAAAGATGGCAATCTGCTTGATTTATAGGGTTGGCAACACTGTGGGGTGGTTCTCTGTACTATAGGGTCACTATGAATGGGATTGACTTTGAAGTTGAGAGTCCAGTTTTGGTTTAGACTGGTGCATTTGACTTTTTGGAATCTTCATACGACTTTTTAAAACTTTATCTCCAGTAAATTTTGGCAAATAGTTTCATTTCATCAGCTTGTCAGGAGCATTTTCTATTTCCATATTCTCAACTAGAATATTAACCACTCCTCTCTCCATTTCTATTTATTCTCTCTACAAATATGGTTAGGTTTTCCCTACAGACTTTTAACCAAGTTGTCAATATAATCAGCAGAGCTGTCTGCTGTTTTTGAAGGCTTCGATGGTCCAGGATGTGGATTATACAGATATATTGTCCTGTTCTTTCTGGCAGGATGAATCTAGATGCTAATGGAGATATTATTGGCAGGTAGCACCTTCTTTCCCTGGGGTTCTGTTGTTCAAATTTTCTCTGGAATGATGTTTTATTAATCCTTAATTCCTCTGTTTGCCATATTTCTCTAACCTCTTAGTTTCCCAAAGTGCTTCCCATCATGCTTTCAAATTAATCTGTTCCCTAAGCAGCTGTTATTAGAAGCCCCAACAACACTGAATGTGGTATGTGTGTATATGCACATAAGGTTCCTTCTTGGCAGTTATTTTAGCCTCAGAGATTGAACTCTTCTGCTAACAGCAGAGCTCAAGTAGCCTCAGCTTTTTCAACACAGAGATTTCCTTTAACATCTTGGATGCTCATTGGAAAAAGGACATGGGGCACATTCACTCCAGCAGTGCCAGGAATGGGTATGATGGAGGACTGAGTGTGAAAGAATTAACCTGTTAAGTTCATATCTTTGTAGAAAATCATAATGATTATGAGAATGACCAAAATAATAACACTCATAATCATCACAGCTATGTTATTGTTGGTCTTAATTACTGTTGACTTGTTTCCAGGTCCTGGCAACCGTACACATAACAGAACCCAGCAATGCCTGGTCGGCATCATCATCATGATTGTTGATATGTTTGATTCCAGTTCTGCAACATTGTGTAAACCCATCTCATTAAGGAATCCCTCATTTATGTTGATGTTGGCAAAAAAATTGTGTATGTGTGTAGTGTCTAAAGAACAAATAAGTTAGTATTAGAAGAAATGTAATGAAAATGATCCTTAATTACAAGTAAGGATTGTGAAACTTCAACTTATTTATTACTTGGCGAACATCATCAAGAAAGATCACTTGCTAAAAAAAGGAGATCATGGTGAATAATGTAAGGCTCAGTGCAAACAAGGGAAACCTTCAGTGAAATAGATCAACACTAAAATAGCCAACATTTATCGAGCTCACAGGACCCCATCAGCTGCACATGTGTAAGTTCAAACTGATGCTAAAGAAGATGAAATAAAATTCACAAAACAAAAATTTGACCTTGAGTTTATCCCACCTGAATTTAAAAACTATCAAGAACAGGTTTGAGGCATTGGACACTAATGAATGAAGACTAGATGAGTCGTGGAATGATATTGAGGATATCACTCATGAAGAAAGCAAAAGGTCGTTACAAAGATAGAGGAAGAAGAAAATACCAAAATGGAATTCAGAAGAGACTCTGAATATGGCAACTAGAACACTGAGACCAAAATAAAGTGAAGAAATGAGGAAGTTACAGAGTCAAATGGAAGATTTCAAAGGCCTGATCTCAGAACCTCCATTCTTAACCACTGTCATGCCATTCTTCCTCAGATCTTTCAGGCGAGCTCCATGCTCTCTCTCCCAAACTCAATTAACAGAGAAGAAAGGAAGAAATTACGAGCACAACTTGAATAAGTGGGCATCTATTTGATGGGAAGCATTGTCAGAGAAGTGTTGGTTATGTGTTATGGGCACCAGGGGAGGTGCAGCCATGTTCAGTTTGGAGAATTAGCTGGAATTTGAATTGAACCTTGAGGAATAAATAGTATTCCTGAAGATGTAAGTGAAAAAGTAGCATGGATTCACAGAAGTTCATGATTAGATGGAAACTAAGAAGGAGAAGATGGGCAGTCCTTTACACTCTGTGTGATTTATAGACTCTGAAAATCACTGGAGGTTCAGGTGTTAGCTGGTGCCAACTTGATGACACATAACATCAGCTCTCCAGGAAGGGAGTTCTAGTGTGGTTCATGGGAAGTAGGGCTGCTAACTCAAAGGCAGGGTGCCTCTGGCCACTCTAATGCACCAGCTGATTGTTCCTATAGAGAAAGATGCCATTGTCCTACTGTGTGATTTACAGCCTCCAACAACTTGCTGGAGGGGCAGATGAGAATCTGTTCTGACTTGAAGGCAATGAGTGAAAGAGAGAAAAGGGGAGAGGGGAGCAGGGAAGAGAGAGAGGAGGGAGAGAGGAGAGAGGAGAGAGGAGAAAAGAGAAGAAGAGAGAAGAAAGAAGAGAGAGAGAAAGGAAGAGAAACTCTTCAGGAAGCTTTACTTAATGAGAGATAGAAAGAGAAACTCTTCAGGAAGCTTTACTTAATGAGGCATTTAGAATAAAACCCAGTAGATGAAGCTATAAAGAAACATGCTAAAAAAGTATTATATTTTAGGGCATTATTTTAATTGTAGGAGTATGCAGTGAGGGTTGCAGAGTAGATTATATTTGGGGGTAGGGGATGGGGTTTGGGGAGGTGCGGAGGGGGATTGTGACCCAATGAGGAGTTTTTCTTTTGCTTTTCAAGGAGAGGAGCAAGGGGGGGGAGGGGTTTGTGCGGAGAGAAGGGTGCAACAATGAATGGATGGAATTCCAAACTCTCTGTAGATGTTCATTGAAATGAAAAATAAACAAACTAAATTAATAAATAAAAAAGAAACATGCTATGATGGTTATGTGTATAATATGAGATCATACCAAAAAGGCTGGACCAGTACTTTTACAGGGAATGTCAGAATTTCAAACTGGGTTTAGAAAAGGCTGTAGCACCAGGGATATCATTACTGACATCAGATAGATTCTGACTGAAAGAAGAGGATACCAGACAATGTCTACCTTTGTTTTATTGACTGCAAAAACATTAGTCTATGTGAATCATTGAGAAGAATAGGAATCTCAGAGCACTTAATTGTGCTCCTTTGAAATCTATACACACAGCAAGATGTCCAAACACAGAGGAACAATGTCTGGTTAAAATCTAGAAGGGTATGTTTCAGGGTTGTATCCTTTCTTGGAGATTCATTCTATTAATTTCTATTCATTCTGTGTGCTGAACAAATAATATGTGAAGCCTAGCTCTGTGAAGAGGGATGTGGCATAAGAATCAGAGGAAAACTCATCAACAACCAGTGTTATGTAGATGACACAGTTTTGCTTGCTGAAAGTGAGGAGGACCTGAAAAATCTTGCTGCAGAGGATCAAAGACTACAGCCTTCAATGTGGATTAAAATTCAATATCCAGAATACAGAGGTCCTTACCACTGGGCCAGCAGACATCATCATGATAAGATGGAGAAAGAATTGAAACTGTCTCTGATTTTATCTTGCTGGAACAATCAATACCCTTGATACTAGCAGTCAGGAGATCAGGAGACATATTGTTTTGGGCAAGTCAGCTGTCAGAAAACAGGATTGTAATGTCGTTTTGAAGACTAAGGTGCACCTGATTAAGGTTATGATCTTTCCAGTCACTTGCTATACATCTGAGAGCTGGATAAGGAATAAGGAAGACAGGAGAATTGATGCCTTTGTGTTGTGGTGTTCAAGAATAATACTAAATATCCCATGGACTGCTGAAACAACAAACAGATAAGTCTTGGAAAAAGTACAGTCAGAGTGCTTCTTGGAGGCAAGAAATGGTGAAGTCTTTCATACTTTGGACATGTTTCTAGGAGAGGCTGTTCCTTGGACAGGGACATCGTGCTTGGAAATGTTGAGGGCCAGCAAAAGAGAGGACGACCCCCCAGTGAGATGGATTGACACAGCAACTGCAGCGATAAGCTCAAGTGTATCAGAGATGATGACGATGTCACAGGATAGGACAACTGTCAGATCGCTTGTTCACAAGGTCACTATACGAGACTCAGTGGCACCTAACGACAACATCTGCATAATTGTTATTTTTTCATTTTGGATTAGATGGGATAAAACCTTCAAGGGTAATTCTTTTGAATTTTGCTGACCAGTATTTCTCTTATTTCCTTTGAATTTTGTTGACCAGTGCTTCTCTCATTTTCTGTCTTATAAACATTTTAGCAGAATTTTTCTCCCTTTCCAGTTAGAAGTACCACTTATTTTCTCTTAGCCTTGAGCTTAGGCCATCTTCCACCCTGGGACTGGCTCCTGCCAGAACCAAATACATGTAGAGTGTATCCTGGCTGGAGTCAACTATGACTTCACTTATCACACCCTTATCGCTGCTTGTGTGGGCTTAGACCCCTCTGCTTTTCTCTGGTATGGTGGTCTGGGTTCCTCACCCCTGAATCATCTTACACTTTGAGAGTCTTGAGTCTTGTGGTTCCTGAAATTCTGCCAGCATGTTTAATCACCATCATGATGATTCTGCTGCCCTCGTTCCTGTCTGCTCCTGACATACCCATGTCTAGCTCCCTAGCGCGCTAGAATGACTGTCCTGATATCAGTGGTTTGGAGCGTGCAGGTCTGTGCTTCTCATCCAGTCTGCATTTTGATCCTAATCATGGACTTGTGCATCTTATGAAATTCATTCTGAACCTAAATTGTTCCTAGTCTCAGCCTTGGTCTTCTACCTTGACTTATTGCCCCCTCCTGCCCTGTGTGTAGCTTCCACAGCTTTGATAATGAATTTGGACTGCTGTTAGTCAAGTCCCAGGTCCTAATGTTGGATTTCTCGAGGATCTTCATGATTTGGTTTTCATTACACATTGGGGACTTCAGTGCATGGCTTTGACCTAGAAAGTACCTAAGACTTCATCTTCATGGCCATTTGAATCCATTTATGGTGTCCAGCCTATGATGCACAATGAATTCCTCAGACACATACTCTAAGCTTCCTGCACATCCACAGAGAATAAAGCAGATATTCTGTATTGTAATGTAACAAAAATTATGTCACTATAGAGCTGTTATGCTCATAAATGTGTTATGGAATTTTCTGGATTGTCCAGCACGTCAGTGTCATACTTTTTACTCCTCTACAACTGTTCTCATCTCTGAAATATAGGAAGAAAAATATTATATATGTGAGTGTTCTCAGCAGTATTAGTGAGAAGCCATTGGGGAATGCAATTTGGATGTAACCTTAAATGAGTTGAAAGGCTGGATGGAATGCTGGTTTCTATCATTTCCTAACTGCTTGAACTTGTGTGAATACCTTTCTGAACCTCCATTGTCTCATCTATAAACTCAGGAATGGTAGAAATAACAGTTATCTCATGGGGCTGATGCAAGTTTTTAAATGAGATCAGATGTCTACAAATGCCTTGTAAAGTGCTATGCAAATATTTTAATGAGTCCGCCCACATTATCTGATTTTAACCACAAAACGCTGTATCTGGAAAACAATCTGGGCATATTTTAGGCTCTCCCATTTATAGAGAAGGAAACTGAGGTCCAGAGAACTCCAGAGCCTTGCTTGCTCAGCCTCGTCTTCCAACTTTATTCCAGTTTTCCTTTTCACCTATCGTGGTGCATCGTTCACACAGGCAGCTAGAGTCTCCCACTTGCCTCAAAAGTCTCGCTGCATAATTAGTAAACGACAGTGTTCAGACTACAGGACCAGGTAGTAGCCCTGGTGGTGCAATGGTTAAACACTCAGCTAATAACTGAAGGCTTGTTCATTTGAACGCACCCAGCAAGTTGGGCAAAGAAAGACCTAGTATCTATACCTGTAAAGATTACCACCTGGAGAACCTTCTGAGGTAGTTCTGCTCTGTCACGTGGGGTTTCTGTTAATCAGAAGTCAGCTTGAGGATATTCAGTAACACCAGGACCAACTAAGGAGATCCATGCAGCCTGGACTCATTTGAAGACACCACATATTGAATGCCTTCTCTGTTCCAGGAATAAAGCAAGAGAAATGTCCTTCTAACCAGAACAGACAACACAATATGAGCATCAGTCTAGGCTTCCACCTTTTACACTGAATGACTGGGATGGCATGCCGTAGGCCTTGGTACTAAATTCAGAGAGGAGACCTAGGAGAGGGCTGGGGAAAATGCTTCAACAATGAAGGGCGAAGCACCAAGCCCTCAGAAATCACTGGTGAGAAACAAGTCCTACTCATTCCTTTTAATGAGTACAACTATGTAGCGAAACTCGCACATAATAAAAAAACCAGTACAAATAGAATTAAAATAAGAAAATCAAACAAACTCATGGGGAAAATATTAATCTGAGAACAATTGTATCCGAGAAAGCATTCAAGTATGCCTCTGCAGCAAGTTGGCACACAGCACAAGTTCTGCATTTTATTAGAGTCCTGACTGCGTAGAACACTGACCTTATTTGAGAAGCATTTCATAAACATGAACACACTGTGCAGCAGCATTTGAGGCTGTGAGGAGATAGAGTTTTCCTCTGGGAAGCCAGCTTCCCCCTCCCAACCCGGGCAATTCCAGCTGAAACTGGACCACTGAGCATTGCTTCCTGTGGGGATTGGTCACTGACCCTTCTTTCTTAGATTTAACCAAGCAGGTAGGAGTTTTCCAAGGGGTAAAAGAGGGATGAGGCTTTTGAAATGATAATTGTCTCTGGGCAGGTTGGACCAGGAGTGGATAGATGATGAGGAAGATGCGGCCCTGGGGATAGGGGCTTGAGGAGCTCATTTGGCAACAGAGTTTCCTTTTGGAGATGGTGCCCCTGTGTCTGGAGAACTGAGAGCTGTATGTGTGGGTTGGGGGTTGATTCCTCGGCAGAACTTGCCTGACTCTGCAATGGAAGACTCGTGGTTCACAATAGTCCTGAGACACGTGAATGGCATCTTCTCTTAGAAGCTGGCACTTTCTTTTCCATCTGCTGCCAGCTTACGAGTCCTGAATTTCTGCCACAGAACTTGGTTCTGTTCCTCCCCCCTCGTCTTTCCTTCCCTCGCCAAGTGATTTTTCAGGCATTTGAGGTATCTCCGGGAATCATCTGGTCTCTACCCCTCTTCGCACAGCTCTCATCCCACCTCGAATTAACTGTCTGAGGGAGGTACCAGAAGGGGTCCTCACCTTCAGGGGGAGATCTGAGAAGTCAGCCCTGCTTCCAGCTGACCTCGTTCACAGCATTTGGTCCTTGGTAGAGATCCCTTGGAGCCATGGAAGCGTCAGCCAAACCAGGAAGCAAGAGAAACAGAAGAGTAGCCAAATCAGATACAAAAATAAAGAATAACGGGGAGACAGGCGGAAGGAGCATTCCGTGGGTAATGTGAACTTGCACATGACATCCCGAGGACTCGAAGCACTGATAGTGCAGCTTAGTTCAGGTCTGGAGAGGAAAGATCCCAGCCTGAGAAGAAAGCAAGGGAAAGCAGGCAGAGAACCAAGACTGGAGCAGGAATCCAAAATGGGAAGTCCGTTATTTCAATAGAGATTTTCAGGACTCTAGGCCCACCCACCCCGTCCCCCTCCCCCACTTCTAAATTCTTCCTACCACAAGATGGTAACCAATCTGCACTGTTCACTCTGCTTAGACGTAGGATTTAATACTCTCGGAGATGTTTCCCATACTCTTCCGCCTTCCATGTTCATTGTCGAAATTGCGCAAAGCTCTAAATGTCTGGGTGCTTTCCCGGCTGGAGCTGCGTGCTGATTTGAGCCATATTCAGCCTGGAAGCTCTCTCCCCATCTTTACAACGAGAAACATCTCCTTCCAAGAAGACTGCACTACAGTTTTCTTTGTCGTGTTGCTAACGAACAAAGAGGCCCCATTGCAAAACAGCGTTTCACGAGCAGAGCAGGGCCGATAGCACCTCTTGCCAAATGCAAACTGTGTGTAGTTGTGTGGGGGAAACAGCTTTGTCAAGAGGACGGCTGGGGCAGGCGGCTCCGGGGAATTTTTAGCAACTCCGGCAACTCCGGCTTGGTGACGTGGAGAGAATGCTGGCTTGGGAATTTGGTGACCTGGCCATGCCTCTGTCCTACTGCGTGATCTCGAACAAGTCGTGTGACCTTTGTGGACCTCAGTTTCCTCCTCTTTAAGCTAGGGAGTAGACTGGATGACCTCCAAGGATCGATTTAGCCCTCTGCATCCTCACTGCTGGGGGCTGGGATTTGGAGTTTAGATCGGAGCCAACATCCAATCAACCCAAGGCTCCTTCTAGAGGCAGCAGAGAGGCCAGGACAGCTGCTTCAGGGAGTGGCTGGTCCTTGATTAAGGCTCCAATAATTAGCTTAGCTCCACTGTAAGCCGCCTGAAATTAAGAAAGGAAAATATGTTTCGTTTCAAAAATAGCAGTTGTTTTTTTTTTTTTTCGGAAACTGTTGCTTTTGGGCTTTGTGTACTTTTCGGGTTGTTGTGAGGTGCTGTTCAGTTGCTTCCAACTCCTGACGACATTGTGTGCAAGGGAACAAAGCCGTGTGGGCCCTGCACTATCCTAGAAGTTGCCGCTGTGTTTGAGAATGACCTTTCCTCTGTACAGAAGGGGAGGGGCCCTGATGACAAGGTGGTTCATTGCTCATCCACCACCTAGGATGTTGGTAGTTTGAACCCACTGCATGGTCTAGGGGAGAAAGATGTGGAGGTCTGCCTCAACAAAAGTTCCTGTTGTTGTTAGATGCCATCAAGTTCACGGCAACTCTCAGTGATCCATGAAGAGCATTCTGAACCTTGCCCTGATCTGTGCCAGATCTCTGTCTGCTTCAGCACATTGTGGCAATAACTGTTAGTCTGTCTTGTGGAGAGTTTTCCTCTCTTTTGCTGACCCTCCATCTTTCCCAGCATGATGTGTCTCTCCAGGCCTGGTTCCTCTGGACAACATGTTCAAAGTCTAGGAGACAAAGTTTCCCCATCCTTGCCCTTCAGGAGCACTCTGGTTGCATTTCCTTCAAGACAGAGTGGTTTGTTCTGTTGGCTGTCCACGGGACAGGCAGTATTCTTTGTCAGCACCATGACTCAGGGCATCCATTCATCTTCTTTCACCCTTACTCGTTGTCTAACTTAAAGATGCATACGAAGCAATTGAATATCAATTGCCACCAAAGTTCCAGTCTTGGAAACCCTATTAGGCAGTTTGACTCTGTTCTGCAGAGCCTCTGTAAGCCAAAATCATCTTGTAAAAGTGGAATGGTGTAGAGTTAGAGATACTGGAGCTGGGAGACAGGTTGTGAATGCCATCAGCACCTGGGAGTCTGCTTTATTGGGGTACTGGCAGAATAAGATGAATACGTGACAAGGTTAGAGACAGTACTTGGTATTATATAACTTTTCAAAAAGCCACTTATAGGCATATCTTGTTTCATTGTCCTTCATTTTATTGCTCACAACAGATAAGCACTTCCCCCCCCCTTAACTGTTGAAGGTTTGTGACAATCCTGCATTGAGAGAATCTGTTAACACTTATTTTTCAACAGCATGTGCCCAGTTCATTCTCTCTGTTCTACATTTTGAAAAGAATTGTGATCTTATAAACTTTTTCATGATGTTAGTGCATGAGTAATGCTATTGAACGGACTACCAAAGGAACACGCAAATCTGTCTTGGAAGAGGTGCACCCAGAATGCTTCCTCCTCCCCCCAATGCCCCCATGAAGACAGCACAGGACTATAGAGTTTTTATTTATTTGTTTGTTTGTTATACTTAAGCGTACTTTGACTTGAATCCACTGGACCAGGTGATCCCCAGGAAATTGTTCCTCTATTTCAGGACCTTTCCCTTATTTTATGTTTGTGCTTTCCTGTTCCCAATGAAAAGAACACTATTTTAGGTCCCATTACAAAAATATATCTTAAATTTATCTTTATTTTAGAATTATTTCTTCACTACTTTTTTTTTCCTGGTGATCATTTATGAGAGTTTGTCTCATGTACTCTGGGCACATTGCCAGGAGGGGTCAGTCCTTGGAAAAAGACATCACTAGGAAAGGTGGAGGGTTAGATGAAGAGAGGAAGATTCTCAACAAGGTGAACCGGTACAATGTCCGTAACAATGGGCTTGAGCATTTCAGAGATGCTGAGGACCAAGATCAGACCTGTTGTTCACAGGGTCACGATGAGTCACAGTCAGCTTGATGGGACCATACAATAACTTTGCGTGCTTAATAGATTATACTATAGTATAAGCATAAGTTTTATATGCACTAGGAAAGTGAAAACATTCTATGACTCACTTTATTGTGATACTCACTTTATTACCTACTGCAGTACAGAGCCCAAACCAACAAGATCTCAAGCCAGACCTGCAGCATCTCTGAGTGTGTGTGAGTTCTGATTATGTTGTTGTTGGTGTAGTCTGGGAATTGTACTGCTGTTACCCCAAAGGCAGAGCTTCATTCTAGGTTTGAATCTACCAGCATCTTGGCAGAAGAGATTTGGGCAGTCTCCTCCCTTGAGTTGTGCAGCCTCAGAAATCTGAAGGGTAGCCTAAGAGTCCTGACTTAAGGGCATGAGTGTGAGTGAACCATTACTGCAAAACATGTTGTTGATGATTGATGGCCGTTGAGTTGAACACGACTCATAGTGACCCTATGAACAAAAGACCTGAAGCCTTTCTATAATTATTGTCATTTCTTAAAGTTCCTAGAGTTTCTAGAGGCATGTTGTTTAGGAAGTAGATGTCACAAATGCATAACATAACTTTCCTCGAATACTTAGTGACATGAAAAAACTGTCTCATTAAGCTTACTGATTCTTTGGGTCAGGATGTGGGACATGGCTCCGTGGGGATGGATTTTCTGTGGTCTGTTGTCTCTAAGACTCAATTGAGGAGCTGGGAGCTGTTTGACCAAGAGTGTTGGAATTGTCTGCAGGCTAGTCGCTCATGTCTGCCATCCAGGCTGGGGTGACTGGGAGTCTGGGCTCAGCTGAGGCTGTCGACCAGAGTGACTCCATGTGCCCTCTCTACCAATCTTGAGTTTCCTGGTGGCTTCAGAGGAGTCTGACTTTTGTGTGCAATTCTGGAGCTTTTAGGACAGGTGTGGCAGTGAATATCTTAGAAATTGCATGGATTTTGATGAAATAGTGGTGTGTGTGCTGTTTTTTGTTCTTTTTTTTTTTTTAAAGGAAGTTTTGGTGGCTTAAGGTAAAAGACATTGTGCTGCTAAGCCAAAGGGACTCAGTTCAAGTCCACGAGCAGCTATGCAAGAAAAGTACAGGTAGTCTCTTCCTGTACAAGTTTACTGTCTCTGAAAACCTGCTAGAGGACCAGCTGTGGGTCAGTTCCAACTCTACAGCACACAACAACAACAGTGTTAAAAAGGGAGCTCTGGTGGTATATTTGGTAGGGAGTTGTACTGCTAATGCAAACACTGAGCCACTCCAGGATTTGTATCTACCAGTGACTCATCAGTAGAGAGATGGGCCTTCTCCTCCTGTGTGATTTGTAGCCTTGTAAACCCATGGAGGGTCAGCTGTGAATCACTTCTCTTTAGAACCATGAATGAGTGAGTGAGTAAAATGTTAAAAAAAGACGAAAACTGGACAATGACGAGGGTTGATAGAAGAAGAATTGACACCTTTGAGCTGTGGGGCTGGACTGCTAGGAGAACAAACAAGTTCATCCTGGAGAGGGTAAAATCAGAGTGCTCCTTGGAGGCAAGGATTCTGAAGCTTCATCTGACATACTTTGGGCATATTGCAAGGAGGGACCAGTCCTTGGAGAGGGACGTCATGCTTGGGAGAGTGGAGAGACAGCACAGGAGAGGAAGACCTTCAGTGATATGGATTGAGTCAGTGTCTGGGGTAATGAGGGTAGGTGTGTCAAAGATGATAAGATTGGCTCAAGATAGAGCAGGGTTCAGAGCTACTGCACATAGGGTCACTCTGAGTCTCAAGCAACTTGACAGTACATAACAACAACTGTTCTCTTGATGTAAGCAGTAGAAGGCAAGGTAGTCTACCTTTTAAGAAGAAAGGTCAAAACATTTGTCAACATGTCTTAAAACCACAGGCGTATAAGTGCAGTCACTATTTTCTGTATTTGCCTAATTTCTGTACTAGATTAAAAGCTTCTTGAGGCAAGAACTGTGTGCTTCTTTACAGAAACTTGGCCTTGTGAAATTAGCACTGAAGTTAGCATCTTTAAGTATTGAATTGAGTAGGCAGCAGCTTTTGTGAGAAGATCCTGAGCTTTAGAATTAGAGCTAGAAATTTAAAATTTGCATCCAAAATACAGCCTTAGGCAAATTACTTGTCATTCCAAATAGTTTCTTCACCCTCCTTCCAGCCCTCAATGGAGACAGTAACACCTTTCTTAAGGATTATCGTAAGGATCAAGGATGCTATTTGCAAGATGCTCACCACATTGCAAAATGCTTAACAGCAACAATTATTCACAATACCCTCCTTTTCCAAGTTGCTGCATGCTAAGATCTGTTAACAACCAACACTGCGAAGATTCCAGTATGAGATAGAGAACTGGCCCCTTAAGAGGAGTATGCCAACTATGTTGGACACACAAACTGTGGGGGCCAATACTTTTAACACAACAACTGAGTTTTAATTGTTCCTGTTGGCTTTGACTGAAGAGCGCCCCCTGGCTCCCTTTCAGAAAACCCCTCCATAGCTCACCCTCCAGAGGGTTTTCAGAGGTTAAAAATTGCAAGGGAAGAGATTGTCCATCTTTCTTTCTCAGAGCCATTGGTGAATTTGAAATCCCAGAGAGGTTTGTACTAAACAAGTAGCTTTGGACTAAGCAATGCATCTCTGGGCTCCAGGTTTGCTCGGAGACCCCCATTTTCCTCTTTGGACATACCCTGTTTGGGATTGTTGTCTAACTACCAACAGCATGCTAACTCTTACCTATGCCTGTTTAGTATTGTTAACTTTTTACAAAAGCATTGTTTTTCCTAGCTTGCATTTGGCAACTGTGCCAGCTTTGTGTGTGCAGTGCCAAGCCAAGACATCAGGTTTAACTTTCCTGGTTAGTTCCTGGAACTTGAAACTCTCTTAGCAATCATTCACTAAGAGCTTTCTTTTTCTTCCATAAACACTCCCAAGAGCCTCAGCATTAGCTTCTAAGAAAAGAGTCTAGATAATCTGATAAAAGCATTGCCCTTATTTTTAGAAAAATGCACTTCTTGATCATAATCTTTTACAAATGTCTTTTAGGACATTCCTGGCCTCCTCTCAGGTTAAGAATGATCTTCTGAATATATCTCTTGTTTGGTCCTGTCTATAGTCATGATTTTGGTTACAAAGACTTCTGGGTTTTTGCTAACTTCTGCCAAGGGTACCTTGGCAACAGAAATAGTTTACGCTCATCCACTTAACTCAAAGTTGATGGTTCAAATTCATCGAGCAATGCATGGAAGAAAGGCCTGCCCATCTGCTTTTGTAAAGATTCCAGCCAGGAAACCCTATGCAATATCTCCATTCTTTTTAACACGTGGGGTCACCATGAAACAGAATTGTCTCGGCAGCAATGGGGTTTGTTTTTTCTTTTCTTCCCCCCCCCTTTAACTTAGGGATCAACTTATACTTGTGAAACAATCCTTTGTCTTCCTGATTGTTATAATTCCCTCCATTTTAGTACACATTTTTCCCATTTTGGCTGCTCAGGAGTCAGCCTCGTTCTTAGTAACAGCCTTTCCACCTTACTGGAATATCATCTGCACCCACGGGACACAGTGTGGCGGATTTGTAATCAGGAGCCTTGCCATCTGCTAGTCAAGGGATGAGCTCATGACCCAAGTGAGGGCAATGGGGTGCTTCCTCCCTGAGGAAGGGAGGGACCAAGGTGCTGGATGGATGACTTGTGCAGCGACTAGACCTAGACTGTGTCTGCTTTCCTTTCTCGCAGTCCTGTTCTCAAGATCACAATTGAATCCAGAAGTTCCTGAACGCTTTCCAGTGAATTCCCTTTTGCTTAGCCCCACAAACTTAAAACCAAGTCACTGTACCTGAGGGTAGGTAGTGGCAGAGTGAGAGTGAGTATGCCCTTTGGAGAAAGGCAGACCTGGGTTTGAATCGTACTTTCACAATTTGCCAACCAGCTGCCCTGAGACAAGTTCCTTCTTTTCCTACATTGTCAGTATCACCTTTCAGTGAGGATAGTGGTTCCTGAAACCCTGCTTCTTAAACTTGGCTGCATATTGGAATCACTGAGGGAGATTGGAAAATTACCCATTCCCCAGGTTTCATCCCCAGAGATCGTGATTTAAGGAATTTGGGATGCAGCCTGGGTGTTGGAATGTTATAAAGCTCTCAGAGCTTTCTAATGCATAGCAGTGTTTGAAAAACACTGACCTAAAGAAATCCTTCAAATTATAGAGGAGATTAAATGAGATAAAATATGTGAGACATTCGTCTATGTGTGGATTGATAAAAGGCACCCTCCTCTCCTTCCCTTTTGCAGAGTGAACCAGAATCACTGCTTTAGCTTCTAGCACAGTTTTCTTTGTTTGGAGAAGTCACAGTAATGCATGACAATCACAGTGCAGTCTGACCTCGCTTATTTATACCATTTAAGGTGAAGGCCATCGTATATGCAGCCAGAATTAGAGAATCTACAAAAATGTGATTACTTCCACATCCATGGAATAACAAGGGCGAGTTTAACGGTGCTTTGTGAGAGCATTCTATGAAGTAACTGCTTAATGGATAGACTGAATTGATTTATAATTACCATGGCAACAGCAAAGTGGAGTGATATCTTCCTGGGAACCTGGCCTGGGACCCAGGAGAATTCTTGGCTAGGTCTGCCTGGCAGTTGTTGAGTGACCTTGGCTAGAGCAGTTCATCTGTCTAAGCCTCAGTTTCTCCAGAGCTCACTTCGCATGTAGCTGCCTCTTCAACAGGTTTTTTTTAGGAAATATGTTGAAGTAACAGTTGTTGAGACAATGATGAGAAGATGCTGTAGGAAGCTGAGTGAAAGCTGGCCTTGAGCCTCACAGAGGAGATAATTATAGATGCTGTTTCTCTCACCTGTCGTCCTTATCCCCCACCCCACGGCCTCTCCCATACCCTGCGGGGTGGGAACCCATCCAAACCTCTGTCTCTATAAAGTCTTCTCTCTAAAGAGTGTGCAAGAGAAAGTTTCGCCACATTGGCGCCACTGATATTTAGGGCTCTGTGTGTATATATGTTGGAGGTACTGTCCTGTGCATTGCAGGCTAGTTAGTGACATCTTTTGGCCTCTACCCACTAGATGCCAGCAGCACCTTTCTCCCCAGAAGTGATTTCCCAAGATGTCCATTAGGCAGCAGAGTTGCCTGCTGTTGAGAACCACTGCTGTAGCCCAGACCTGGTGGATGGTGTAGTGTGTTTAAATTAATGAAGTGACATCGATGGGTTATATCCAATATGTGTCCTCTCTGCTCCACCCTAAAAGAGTTTCTCAGATGTTCTTAAGCCGGGAAGCTCTCAGGAATCCTTAAACCCATTGTTACGGATGGGGTTATGAGTTTTAGAGAAGTTAATAATAGTGACAGCCAACATAGGCTTCATATATTGAGATATTATTATGTGTTATATACTGTGCCGAGTACTACTTTATATCTTACATTGACTCAGTGGAGCTCTGCATTGACACGGTTTGCAAACCAGTGGTCAGTTGGCCAAATTGAGCCCCCAAGTTGTGTTTGCATTCATAGTACACCTTTTTTAATGTCAGTTTCTTACCAGCATTTCAACATACTAACCTGATATTATATAAAATATACCATCTTTTTTAAAAAAGAACGAACCGAAAACTTAGTAACAAGGAGTCAAATATCTGTTCTATTTGACTGTCTGGCAGTAATTGGCTGGCTTCTGGATGAGGTGAGGTCCTAGTTCACCACAGTCCTCACCACTCCTTAGTAAGCTCCAGTACTGAGATAACGTATCAGATGCCATTTGGCATCATGTTGCTTTTCTTTCATTCAGTTGAACTCATTAATTTCCATCCATTGCATGGTTCCTATAGGATTTTGTGTTGGTGGCTCCAGATTTTTACACTATGCCCATCTTAAAGATAGGAAACTGAGACTCAACAAAATGAAAGCTGTCATTCATAGTTACACATCAGAATAAACAGCAAAGGTAGGACTCAAACCTGAGCTTTCCTGCCTCACCAGCGTCCCAGAGTAGCCGCTGGTCGAGTCTCCCAGCATCCTGAGATGCTCCAGCTAGATCTTCTGCATCTTAGAGTTTCCTTGAAGAAGATAATTTCAGAGTCTTTTGTTCACCAGGAAAGCCACGTGTCACTGGATTGGGAAGAGAGTTCGCTGAGCGTAGCTCCCGGAGCTGCATTTCTCTTGTGTCTGTGCCACTTTTTGGGCTGTGTCCAAGGTCTGCTCACACCCTCCCACGTAGCCGAAGGGCCAGCTGGTGTGTGTGCGCTTCTGCCTGAGATGAGGCTGCTTGCCTGCGGGGAGGATGTGATTGCTTTAGGAAATTAAGTGGGAGTGATTAATTAGGAAATGTACTGAGGACTGTGAAAAGAAATAGCAGAAATGAAAAAAAAAATTAGAACTCTAAATACAGAAATCTCTTGGCCACATAGTTGAAGATACTGCTTTGACTATGACCGAAAACATTTGATCCTGTTGTTTTTTTGCTGCTGCTTAGAAACAGGGCCCCGATGAGGATACCAGGAGGAACCGTGAATTCAACTGGCCCAACTTCTTCCCTTTCACCAAATGGCAAAGGGAAGTTCAGGGTGACGACCAAGAGAAAGTGGAACACTTAGAAGAAACAACAGTGTTTGGGATTCAGAAAGAGTTTGAATTCCTGCTGTGTCTTTCCTTAATGTGTAATCTTGAGCAAGTCCTTTCCAAGCCTCGTACTTCTCACTGTGAAATGATCACAGCATTGACTGTTGTTGCAAGGAATTAATGAGCAAACGCATGCCTAATTACAGCTGCTAAATAATATGTGTGGAATGAATCCAGTGGTCAAGAAGATAGTGCTGTGCCAGGCAATGTCTTGTTCTGTTACTGAGAAGGTTGCCATGAATTGGCACTAACTAAATGGCAACAAACAACATTCAAGTTCTATCTACCAAGGACCCTTCTGCTGCTTTGTGTGTGCTTAATTCTTTCAACCATTCTGTGAGGTTGGTACTACTATCTCATTGGCGAAGAACTGAGGCAATGAGAGGACACATAATTTACTCAAAGTTCCAAAGCTATTAAGTAGCAGAATCAAGATTTCTATCTAGTTAAGCTTAATAGCCCACCCTCTCTAGTGCTAAGATTTCTACATCTTTTGTTCATTATGTAATTTGTAGATAATGTTATGGAGGCAGGAGTGGCATTTACTTTCTAAATAACATGACTCCGGAAACTCTATGAGCTTTAATAAATGTCAAAATTTGTAGATGGGCTTCAGGATTTTTATTTATAGGATAGCAATGAGTCATGCTCGACTTGACGGCAACCAACAACAAAATCAACAACAACAACAAATGAGTTTGTGTATAATGTTTGTATATTTTTATATATAACACTCTCAAAACTTAAAGTCATTATTTCCCTGTAATCAGAATTGACTTAAAGCTGACCATCCAGTTTGTATTCTGAGGCTATAAATAGCGTAAGGAGAAGCTCAGTATCAGTTGTGAAAACTAGGCCGAGTGCTGATTGTAGAACATCTCATATAGAACAACTCATATGCAAGTTCAAGCTAAAGCTAAAGAAGATTAAATTAAATCCACAGGAACCTTGAATCTATCCCACTTGAACTTCAAAACCTTCTCAGGAAATGATTTGAGACCTTGAACACTTATGAGCTAAGACCAGACGAGCTGTGGGAGGATATCAAGAATATCATCCATTTTTCTCAGTCTTAACTCCCACCCCGATGTCTTCCTCATTCTACAACAGTGGCACCATATAGCATTTGTCCCTTTGTGACTGAGATACCTCACTCAGCATCATGTCCTCCAGGGTCACCCATTTTGAATAATATTGCATAAGTTCCTTGTTTTTCAATGCAGCGTAGTATTCCATTGTGTGAATATACCACAGCTTCTTTACCCATTCGTTTGTTGGTGGGCACTTAGGTTGTTTCCAACTCCTTGCTATTGTGAACAAAGCCGTGATAAACATGGGTATGCATCTATCTACTTGGATGTCGTTTATGGTCTCTTTAGGGTATATTCCCAGTAGTGGAATTGCTGGGTCAAATGGTATCTCTATTTGCAACTTTTTGAGAAAGCGCCACACT
>NW_006399783.1:7486776-7496169 GCF_000299155.1 Elephantulus edwardii | reverse complement strand
AAATAAATAAATAAATAAATAAATAAATAAATGAATGAATGAATGAATGAATGAATGAATGAATGAATATCATCCATGAAGAATTCAAAAGGTCATTACAAAGACAGAGGAGGAAGAAAAGACCAAAACGGATGTTGGATGACACTCTTAATAATGGACCTGAATGCCGAGAAGCCAAAGCAAAAGGAAGAAATCAAGAAATTAAGGAGCTCAACAGAAGATTAAGAAGGCCAGCACAGGAAGACAAAGCAAAGTACTATAATAAAATATGCAAAGAGATGGGATCAGAAAATTAAAAGGGCCAAGCTCGCTCAGCATTTCTTAAGTTGAAGGAACTAAAAAACAAATTCAAACCTTGAGTTGTAATACTTAAGGGATACTTTAGGCAGAATAGTAAATGATCCAGGAAGAATTAAAAGAAGATGGAAGGAGTACACAGAGTCAGTGTTCCAAAAAGAAATGGGTGACAAAGGAGAAATTAATGAAACAACATATAAGAAAGAGCCTGTGGTGATTAAGGAAGAAGTTCAAGATACTCTGAAGGAATTGGCAAAAATCAAAGCCCCAGGAATTGACGGCATACCAATTAAACAAACAGATGCTGCCCAGAATGCGCTCGTCAAGTTGTGCCAAGAAATCTGGAGGACAACTGCCTGGCCAAATGACTGGAAGAGATCCATATTTGTCCCCATCCAAAAGAAAGATGACCCAAAATAGTGTGGAAATTATTGAACAATATCATTAATATTGCATGCCAACAAGAGTCTGCTGAAAATTATCCAAAATTGACTGGAAACGCATATCAACAGAGAACTGCCAGATGTGCAGACTGGGTTTAAAACACGTCGTGGTACTAGGGATATTATAGCTAATGTCAGATGGATCTTTGCTGAAAGCACAGAGTACCAGACGAATGTCTGTCACAACAAACTATGGCTAACTCTGAGAAAAATGGAAATCCCACTTGATTGTGGTTATCCGAAACCTATACTTGGACCAGTCATCAGAACATAACAAGGAAACGCTGCTTAAAATCAGAAAGGGTGTACACCAGGGATGTCTCCTATCTCCATACCTTTTCAATCTATATGCAGAACAGATCATCCAGGAGGCTGGGCTGTATGAAGCAGAATGTGGCATCAGGATTGGAGGAAGACTCATCAACAGTAACCTGCATTATGCAGATGACATAACCTTGCTTACTGAAACTGAGGAGGACCTGAAGCGCTTGCTCAACATCATGAAAACAAAGATCCTGACCACCACTGGGCCACATGGCAGCATTATGACAGATGGTGAAAAGACTGAGATTGTTAACAGCTTTAATTTGCTGGCTCCACAATCAACACTCTTGGTACCAGAAGCCAGGAAATCAAAAGACAAATTGTTTTGGGAAAGTATGCTGTCAGGGACATCTCCAGAGTACTGAAGAACAAAGATATCAGTCTGGAGACTAAGGTGCCCCTGATCCAGGCCATGGTCTTTGCAATTAGTTGATATATATTAGAAATCTGGACAATGACTAGGATTGGTAGAAGGAGAATTAATGCCTTTGAGCTGTAGTGCTGGAGACGAGTATTGAATAAACCATGGGCTGCTAGGAGAACAAAACAGTTTGGTCCTGGAGCGGGTGCTCCTTGGAGGCAAGGATTCTGAAGCTCTGTCTGATGTACTTTAGCATATTGCAAGGAGGGACCAGTCTTTGAAGAAGGACATCATGCGTGAGAGGGTGGAGCTCAAGAGAGGAAGATCCTTGATGGGATGGATTGACTCAATGATTGAGGTATTGTGGGTAGACGTGTCAGAGACAAAAAGGTTGCGATGCTCAGTATAGAGCAGGGTTCAGAGCTGTTGTACATAGGGTCACTATGAGTTGCAGGCAACTTGATGGCACATAACAATAACATTTCCCATCTTTCTTCCAAGGAGCCTCTGGTTTACTCAGATCATTAGAGGGTCACACTCTATATCCTAGCGGCGCAGTTCCCTACAGACTAGGCAACTAGCATATGCTTTATTAGGCTATATCTTACGGAAGTGCCATTTTTGTGTTTAGAAAAAGATTGGGTGGTAATAACAATTTCAGTGTTCATTCTGATAGTCTCTAAGTCACAGAATTTTCTCATTGACTTTCTCCTCTGTTTTCCATTCATACACATACACACGTAACAAGCCCCCTAACTCTTAACTTCAGTTTCCTTCTCTCTAAATGGGGCTAACACCTCCTAATGCATGGTGCTACTCTGTGCTATCCATCAAACAATGTGTGGAAAGCACCTAGCATGGTGCCCAATAAATAGGATCTGTTGTTATTGCTCAAGGTCACAGCCATGGCTCCCACACACCTGCAGAGTCCTGTTATGTGATACTCTTTCCTTTGCCCCTAGTAGCTTGGCTTTTGGCTTGAGGGTCTCTATGCAATAAAACTTTTAAGTTTAGATGAAGAATTGGGCCCAAGAGTTATTTTTTTTATTCAGTGGGACTTTGATAATTTCAGTATGCTTCAGCCTAATACAAAGCTCCCCGTCAGGCTAAGCTGAGTGTTGCTGCCTTTTTGACCATAAGAATTATGGTGCTGCCAACATGAAATACCACCCTTCCCAGCCTTGTAGCTCAGGTATCTGTGTTCCTGTGGGTTCACCATGGTACAACTTCTCCTAAGCCCTCGTGCTTTTACTAAAATTCTGCCTTATCCTTCAGCTTTTTCTTTGGAGATCCTACCAAACTCTAGCCCCACCTGTGGGTTTTCATGCACTTCTCTCTGACACCTGGAACTGGGGGTACTAACTCACTCATTGCTGTCGAGTCATCACTTACTCATAGCTGCCCCTCCAGTAGATTCTTGGAAGCTGTTGGTTGCAAGAAGATGAGGAGTGGCTGGGGACTCTGAACCACCTGAGACGTTCTGCCATTGGGAGGATGTCACAACTTGCTACAGACGAGGCTGCTTTATAGGAAAACCTTGTGGAAATGGTCCTTCCAGCTCCTTATCATCAAGTGGACTCCCACTTGCCATCACTCTGTGTGCATTAGATTTATCCTCCATAGGCTTGTCAAGGGAAATTCTTTGGGGCGCTCTAGTGGCCTAGTGGCAAGGAGCTGCAACTACAATCCCAGAGGCTCATGGTTCAAATCCACCAGATGCTCTGCCGGGGAAGGAGGGGCAGTTTCCTCCTGTACCAGTCAGATCTGATTTGACGGTACACTCAAAGAAAAATAATAAAATAAAAAAAAATTAAAAAACAAGGGAAATTCTTTGGAAGGAAGTCACAAGACCTTTCTTCTGAGGCTCCTCTGGTTACCTCCAACCTTTAACAAAACAGCTGGACACGTTAACAGTTTGTCCCATCCAGGGACCCACGCTGGTGTTTGCTATCTCATTTGCTGCCCGAGTACCATTTTGAGTGCTGGGCTTTCTTGTGTGAATTTGTAATCCAAAGCCATAGGAGAGTCTGGGGAAAGTCGTGTGAGACACCGAGTCAAAGGAGGTAATGCAGAGCTGGACAAAGGCACTCCCGTTCACCATTCATTGAGAACAAGCTGTTTCTTGCCTCAGCAACCTGCTCTTATAGAAAAAAAGCCAACCTCATCACCAAAGAAACCGAAAGTCTGCTTTGTAAAGGGACAAACTCGTGTAGGATCAGTTTCTTATTCATCTCAGCACCCAGTCTCCTGCCTTGCACAGGGCCTGGCGTGCAGTTGATGCACGGTTCTTTTTTGCTGAGCCAATCTGAGAGCACAATGATTCCATTTGTGGTTTGAAAATGGCAGCGAGGCTGCAGAGTGTAAATTTTACTGCCATGGCAACTGTGGAACACAAAGATGATAAATATAAAAAGGCAGTCATATTTTTGGCAAGCTGGGGTCGCAGGGAGGTAACACGTCCCATTGCAGGTAAATATAAGATTTCAGGGAGAGTGAATTGTTAATAATTGTTATAAAAACCCAGGACCCCAACTAGTATGAGATTTTTTTGTTCTACTTGAGAATCTCAAGGCACATTATTGGACAAATTGAACCAAAAAGGATGAGAGGACAAAGTCCAGTTTGATGGCAAACTCCAGTTCTTGAGGGAAAGTGTTGAGGACAATCATACTGGACAGCTTAAGTTTTAGATACTGTGGGCTCACAGGTCCTCTTAATTCATTAGCTGAGACACAGCTGGTATTGGAGAGAGAAAGGAAAGAAGACCACACAATTTGGCATTTAAGGAAATAGGCCTGGAAGAGAGAAAATGGACTCAGCTTGCTGGGCTCTTTCATAGACTTGACTGGCCTCTTTTAGAAAAAGAAAATGATTTCTAAATGCTGACAGGAATTTTGTCTCGTGCTGAAGTGTTTTGGATTTGGAGTAAAGACTTTGCCTCCCCCTGCCGTGGTCATGCACACAGGGACAACACAACGTGCACGCTTACGCACATTTGACCATTCGCGTGGGCCAGGTAGTAGCTTTAGAATCCAAGGACCCGTTCTCCTACAGAGCCACTGTTCTGTCTACAGCCCATCTATGACATCAGACGCCTGAGCTACACTCTTTCCCAGTGCCTGGTGTGACATAGTCATACCATGAAGAACCTTTCTCTTTGACACCAGAAATGGGTGAAACCTATTTGAAAAGGTCTTTAGGTAAAGTGTCAGCTCTGGTGGTGTAACCATATCGAATTACATTGCTAATCCAAAGGCTGTTGTTCTCCTGCCATTCGAATCCACCCTGTCAAGGACTTTAGTTTACTTGGATCCATAATCAGTACACTTGGTACCCGCAGCCAGGAGATCAGGAGATACATTATGCCAGCAAATCTGTAGTCAGGGACCTCTTCAAATTATTGAGGAGTAATGATGTCACTTTGAGAACTAAAGTGCTCCTGATTCAGACCATGGTCTTTTCAGTCAGTTGCTGTGTATCTGAGATCTGGACAATGACTAAAGGATGATAGAAAAAGAATTGATGCCTTTGAACTGTGGTATTGGAGAAGAGTGCTGAACAGATGGCCAAGAGCACAAATAGGTTATGTCTTAGAAAGGTTGTAGTCAGAGTGCTCCTTGGAGTCAAAGGTGATGAAGCTTTGTCTCACGTACTTGGGCCTGTTGTTAGAAAAGGCTATTCTTTGAAGAGGGAGAGCATGCTTGGAACGGCAGAGGGGCTGTGAAGGAGAGTAAGACCTTCAACCGGGTGGGCTGGCACAGTGATGATGGGTCACAGTGGGTTTGAAGGTGTCAGAGATTGTGAGGAAAGATGGCACAGGATGGGGCAGGGTTCAGATCTGTTGTGCCCAAGATCACTATGAGTTATACTGGACTTGATGGCATCTAACAACAAGAAGTGCCTCCAAGTGAGAAAAACTGCCTGTTTCTTGTCATCACGTTCTACAGTGGTGGAGTGGGGGGGGGAAGGGAGAAAATGGCGTCAATGAATGAATGGAAATCCAAAACCTCTGGAGTGGGGGGGGGGGGTCACTGAGAGCTGGAACCAACTTCAGGGCGAGTGCTTTGAGTTTAGGAAGCCTCTGGAGGAAGGCTGGGTGATTTTATTGTAGAGCAGGGAGACTGAATTTTGGAATTAGGGCTGAATTTGAATCCAGGCTTGAAATGGCATACTTTGGCAAGTCACTCAGCCTGGGTGATCCTCAGTTTCTTCATCTGTAAAATGGTGGTTCATATACATATGACGGTGCTTTGCAAACCTGCATAAAAGAAACTGTCATAATTACAAGCTATTGTTATTATGTAGAAACCTACAGCATTTTTAAAAGTTAGAGCAAAGTGAGTAAAGTGTACTGTCATTGGCACACTTGAAGAATCCCTAGCAGTCATAATTTAGCAGGACTTAAGATACTTTCTTCTGTAAGCTGTGATACAAAAGACTAATGCTTTTATAAATCACTTATATTTAAACTTAGGTTGTGTGTGTCTGAGAGGATGTACCGAAAATGGAGTAATGCCAAGAAAACATAAAAGATATATCTTAGCAGCTTTTAAAAAGTGTGTGAGTGTTTGGCTAGTAACCGGGAAGTTATTGTTTGAACCTACCCAGAAGCACCTCAGAAAAAAAGGTCTATTTCTAAGCAGCCACAGCCTTGAAAATGCTCTGATGCATAGTTCTCCTCTGATGGAAGGGAGGTCACACGAGTCACAATCAACTCAACAGGAACGGGCTTGGCTCAGTGTGGTGTTTTTTTTATTTGGTTTTTTGGTTGTTGTTTTGTTTGTAATTTTTTTTTAAAAGCATTCCATTCCTTTGGGAAAGGAAGAACAAGTAAAAGCCAAATGAAATGAGGAATTATATCTTTAGTGTTGGCGTTTTGAAGTAGACCCGAAATGTAATTACAGTTAAGTCTTCTCCCCCTTCGTTTCTTTCCCTTATAAATTGTGATTTGAGTGAAAGTTGACAGAGCAGTTTGTTTTCCATTCAATTATTCGTGCACATGCTGTTTTATGACATTAATTGTCGTAGGCGACTCGACGGCACATAACAACAACAACAACAACAACACTATGAAACCACTCTTCCCACTTCCTCCTTGTGAATCTTGCTTCCATTCATCATTCTGTCCTACCCTTTCATGTTCTCTGAGCTTGATCCCTGGGCAGATGCTGTCTCTTTGATATTGTATGGTTGCTTGTTGTAAGAAGTGGGAGTCTCCCTGCTATTCTTGCTCACTTTGTGGTGCTGTCTATCCTTTGGTGATAGTATGGTCAGAGGGGTGGAATTTGTTCCAGGTTCATCATGGACTAGTGTGAAGGGTTCTACCAGTTTCTATCCAACCTTGTAAGCCTGACCATTTTTAGGTTTTTGAGTTTTAATAACAGTTAAGTTTTATAATTGGTACATTGAGCTTATTTTTTATATGCTTTAAAAAGTATTCAAAATAATCCATCATATTAAAATTGTAATTACAGTTTAAATTGCTTTAGGAAATGGAAATGTTTGTAATCAATGAGAAAACATTAAAGAAAATTTGCTTTTCAAAATCTCAGATACATATGTATGTAAGACTACAACTCGATCTCATGGCTGGCAAGTCCATTTCAACTCACAGTGATGCTCTCGTTCGGTTTCTGAGGCTTTACATCTAATGGAAGATTTCCCATCCTCCCTTGAAACCTATAGTAGATTTGAACTGATGGAACCTCTTGCTTTTAGAGTATCAGTGCAACAAACTATGGAGTTAAGTGCTTACATATGTATGAACCCCCCACACACACACACACACGCACACACATCATACCTTGCTCATATTTTCGTAGACATCATGATGGGAGATGGAGAAAAGATTGAAATTGTCGACTATTTCACCTTATTTGGATCCACAATAAATACTCTTGGTAACAGTAATAAAAATAAGTAAAAAGATGTGTTTCAGTTGGAAAATCTTCTGTCAGCAGCCTCTCCAATATGCATAAAAAGCAAGATACCAATTTAAAGATTAAGATGCACTTGGTTTAAGCTGTGATCTTTTCATTTACTTGCTATGCATCTGAGAACTGGACAAACTTAGGACAGTTAGAAGTATTGATGCTTTTGAGTTGTGATGTTGGAAAAGGGTGATGAGTATCCCCTAGACTGAAAAAAAAATCAAACAAATATGACCTGGAGAAAGTGCAATCAGAGTGCTTCTTAAAGGCAAGGATGATGAAACTTTGGTTCACAAACTTAGGGCATATTTTTAGGGGAAGTCAGTCCTTAGTAAAAAGGTATCATGCTTGGAAAGGTGTAAGGTCTGCAAAAGAGTAAGATCCTCAATAAGCCGAACTGATGCAGAGACTGTAATAATGGGCTCAGGTATATCAGGGATAATGAGTGACGCATGCGAAGGCAAGATTCCGATTCATTGTTCATAGGACTGCTATGAGTCACAGTTCATTTCGTCTGCACCTAACAACAACAATATATACTTTCCATGTAAAATAGTAAATTGAACATGAAATAATTTTTTTTAAAGCCCAAGTTAACTGCTTTACATACATTTTAACGTTCAATCTCAGGACAACCCCATAATAGTGGTACTATCATTATGTCCTTTTTTTTTAAGAAGAGAAAGTTGAGACTTAAAGAGATCAGATCCTCTAAGACCATCCAAATAATAAATGTTTCAACAGCACAACAACCTTACTGGATGAGATGTGCAAGAAAATGGTTTGGGGCGGGGAGCTCTGGTGACCTAGAGGCAAGAAGCTGCACTGCAATCCCAGAGGTACATGGTTTGAATCCACCAGATGCTCTGCTGGAGAAGGAGGGGGCCATCTCCTCCTGTACCAGTCAGATCTGATTTGACAGTACACGCACACAAAATAATAAAAATAATTTATTTTTTTTTAAAGAAAAGAAAACAGTTTGGGGCAAAGACTGAAGAAACCATTCTTAATGTGTGCATTCAGTCTTTGATACCTTTATTCTGTCGTGAACCTTTTTCCCTGTTTGCCTATGATGAAGTCCCATTCTTTGATGCTTTCTCAGGCTTTTCAAATCCAGTGTTCGCTGGCTGTGCATTATTAAAATAATGATTTCCTTTCTTCAGTCACCATCCACTTGCTGCTTCTTGGTACTATGACTGATAGTGTTGAAGACAATTTACTGAGTCCTTCCTGGGCCCCAGGAACTGTACTGGTGGCTGTTGATGTTATCCTTTATGCCCTTACCACAACTCTGTACTACCTATTCCTACTTCTGATTGCAATACATTTGACTGAAAAGAAGCCTTATAAAGAGAAGGTGGGTGTATAATGTCCCCACAGTAGTGCCCAAATCAGAATTTAAGACCTTCTCAAGGCTAAGGAGGTGTCTTTGGTTTTGAACTCCTGTAGCATTAACCTGTTTTCTAGACAATTTTTGTTGTTAGGCACCGTTTAGTCAGCTTCAACTCATAGCAGCCCTATGAAGGGTAGATCTGAACCTGACCTTGTCCTGCACCATCCTCACAGTCTGCACAATACATTGCTGTCACCACTGTGTTGGTCCATATCATTGAGGGTCTTCCTTCCTTGCACTGACTCTTGCCTCTTTCCAGCATCATGTCTTCTTTCAAGGACTGATCTTTCTGACAACATGTTCAAAGTATGTAGGATGAAGTTTCACTATCCTTGCTTCTAAGGAGCACCCTGGTTGCACTTCCTCAGAATAAACAGGTGGTGGTGGTGGTTGTGTACTGTTGAGTCAGAACCAATCCATAGCTGACCCTTCGATGGGTTTTCAGAGTCAATTACATGGAAGAGATTTTAGGCAGAATATTATATGATCCAGGAAGTATTAAAAGAAGATGGAAGGAATATACTGAGTCACTGGGTCAAAAGGAATTGGCAGACACAGAAGAACTTCATGAAACAACATATGAGCAAGAGCCTATGGTGATGAAGGAAGAAGTTCAAGCTGCTTTGAAGGAAATAGCAAAAAATA
>NW_006399783.1:7464538-7485296 GCF_000299155.1 Elephantulus edwardii | reverse complement strand
CTTGTTAAAACTCAGATTTCTGACTCTACCTCTAGAGGTCTTCATTTGCTTGGTTGGACAGATGCCTGAGAATGATGTTTTTTATTCAGAAGCCATATTTTAGCTACATGTATTTAGAATTCTAGAAGAGGCAGAAACAACAATAAAACAGCACAGAAAAGTTGGTAGTTTGAACCAACCATCATTCTGAAGAGAAGGATGTACCTTCTGCTTTCATAAAGTTTCATAGCCTGGAAACCCTATTGGGCAGTTAAATTTTGGGCTGTGGCGTTACTCAGAGTTCACTTGATGGCACCTTGTTGTCAGGCTATCATTTTGGATGTATCGCACCTGACACAAAGTGGTTTCTTTGCATGCATTTTCTTGCTTCAACTGTTCAACCGCATATTAATTTCTTCTATAGAAAACCTTGTATTGCAGTTCCTCAAATGCATTGTTGTTTTTAGTTGCCGTTAAGTGGCTTTCAGTCTCAGGAACAATGGAATGAAGTGCTACTACTTCCTGTACCATCCTATGATCTCTTACAGATTAAAGCATTATGCTCCATAGAGTTTTCATTGGCTGATGTTTTAAAGTAGATCGGCTGGGTTGTCTTTCTAGTCTGCCTTAGCCCAGAAGCCCGGATGCAACCTGTTCAGTGTCTGTAAGCCTCCAGTGACAGATGGGAGGTGGTTGGGATGAGATTCATTGGCTGAGCGCTAACCATGTGTGTCCCATGTGGAAGGCAAAAATTCTTCCACTGAGCCAGTACTGTGCAGAGCAAATGACTCGGGCTCTGCCGTTTAAGGTCTTGATCTCTTGGAGGTGAGGATTTCACCTTACACTTCTTAGCACCCTGTAAAGAGCCTTATACACACTGAGAGTTTGGTAAATGTCCGCTGATTAGATGGTTAACGCAGAAACGAGCTTCAAATTACCAAACCAGATGAACTCTGAGAGGTTAACCCCTGAGTCTATCTCTAGATACCCAGAAGAGATGCTACTTCATAGTGCATTATTGAACATCCTTGGTGAATGCATAACACCAGACCGTAACTTTGTGGCCAACAGCCTGGGGGTTGATCTCATGTCTCGAGCCCAGTTGAAGTTCGAGAGTGTGTCCTGTAAACACAGGTCAGTGGATGCAATTTTCCAGGCCTGGAGCTCACTGGCATAAGTGATGCTCAGCTCAACCTGCACAATAGAATCATGGGGTGTAGGGGGCCTTAAAACAATACACATGCCTGATATCCTTCTCTAGGGATCCCAGTTTAACTGGTCTGATAATGTGTCCTGGACATCAGGTTTTTAAAGCTCTCCAGATAATTCTGATTTGAGTCAAGGCTGGTTTTCAGCACAGGTTGATTTTCTCATCTGTGTATATTGAGGGCTGTAGATGCATGAACCCTGGTGTCTAGCTGCTAACTGAAAGGTCAGCAGTTCTCATCTATGGGCAGCTCCTTAGGGGAAAGATGGACAGTTTCTTTGTGTAAATACTCACAAGAGACCTGATGGAGGATTTGTTTGTTTGTATATAAAAGGAGCTTTAGTGGTGCTGTGATGTAGACAACCTACTAACCAAAAGGTTGGTGGTTTGAACCCAACAGCGGCTCCATGACTCTTTCATGGAGAAAAAGAAGAGGCAAAGAAAGGGCAGTCTGCTACCATAAAGGTCACAGCTTTGGAATCCCTCATGGGCCTTTCTCTTCTGTCCTTTGGGGCTGCAGAGTTGGAGTCAACGTAAGGACAGTGGACTTGGTTTTGAGTTGGCCACACCTGCTAAGAGCTCTGTTGGCGTAGTCCGTAAGGAGCTGCACTGCAAACCCAATGGTGCCCCCTCTCTGGTAGATCAAACCCACCAGCAGCTCCAAAGGAGAAAGATGGGCATTTTCTTCCTGTGAGATTTGCTGCCTCCAAAAGCCTGCTGGTGGGTCAGCTCTGAGTCAGTTCCAGCTCAATGGTAGTGAATGATTGTGTAACACATATGAAAGGAGCCCTGGTGGCACAGTGGTTAAGACCTTGGCTATGAGTGAGGAGCAACTTGTCAGTTAGACATGGGTTTATGGTTTGGTGCATGCATTAGAATCACTGGGTGAGATAAATTGTTAATATGCTCAACTAATGTGTTAACCAAAAGGTTAGCCATTGGAAACCCTGTGGAGGGCAGTGCTTCTCAGACACCCCTGGGGCTGCCTGAAGTCATGCTGCTACTGATACTAGTCTGCATGTGCATAGAGAAGACTGTGGCACAAGGTGCTTCATGGGTGTTGCAGAGTTAGCATCTCTACTGACCCTGTAATGAGGATGCAATACCTGAATGCCAAGCACCAGATAGGAACAGGTAAAACCCATGTATACTTGAGAGCATGGACACTGCCAGTGACTTCATCTTACTTGGATCCAGAATCAACACTTGTGGTACCAGCAGTCAGGAGATGAGACATTGCTTTGGGTAGGCCCACTTTCAAGGACCTCTCTATACTATTGACAGGTAATAATGCCAGTTTGAAGACAGAGGTGCACTTGATTCAGGTCATGGTCTTTTTCAATCACTTGCTACTGAAAGCTGGACAATGATGATTATAAGGAGTAATTACCTTTGAGTTGTGCTGTTGGAGAAGAGTGCTGAGTATCCCATGGACTGCCAATAGAAAGAATAAGTATGACTTGGAAGGCGGGGGGGGGGGGGGAAGCCAGAGTGATTTTGGAAGCAGGGAGAGCAAAGCTTCGTCTTGTATCTTTTGTACCTGTTGCTATGAGAGGCTATTCCTTGGCAAGGATCATCATGCTTTGAAAGGTGGAGGGTCAGTAACAGAGGGGAAGACATCCATCGAGACACATTGATGTGGTGACTGCAGCAATGGCCTCCTGCGTGACATATGTCAAATTGGTACAACACAGGGCAAGGTTCAGATCTGTTGTTCATAGGGGTCACTATAAGATGTACTTGAGTCGAGGGCACCTGACAACAACAAGGATGACTGCCTTTGGTTGCCTTTCTTTGCCCAGTTGCTGGTTGCCACCACATTCCAAGGTGGAGGAGCTCTATTTCAAGGACGAAGGTGGGGCGTGGGGGGTTGAATGCAGGTGGTGTGGATTTTGCAAAGCACTTTTGTTCTCTCTCAGTTTAGAAGGAGCAGAGCTTCCAGGGGCTGAGGTGTGTGGGGCCGAGCATTTGGCATTCTGTGTATCAGTGCAAAGTTTATTCTTGGGTTTCTCGGTGGAAACACACACGGCTACTTGAGATCTACAAGCTGGCTGAGGGCAATGGGAGAGGTCATGCCTGGGCCCCCACCCCAGCAGGCTTCTTGACTCAGCACAATCCTGGTGTAATTAGGCATGACAAGAAGAAAAAGAGGGAAACGGCTGGTGCTTACTGGTGTGCACTCAGCCCGTCCCAGGGGGACAGAGGTATTCAGAAGTGCCAGCTGCTCTCAATTTTTTTGGATCCAAAATTTGGCTCACCTACAGCCATCTCCATCTCTTTGTTCCTGGTAAATGGGGTTCTGTTTTGGTTTGTCTGCATGTTTAAATCTTCCAGAGAAATAGCTGGATGAACAGCTCTCCTCTTCCCTCTTCCTGTGCCCTTGATAGCCTGTGAGTAAGAGACGTGATCACACATTAGTGTATTCAAATCATTCACTGATGCTTGACTATTGTGTCTGGCTCTGTGCTGGGTATCAGAGCAAAGACTGGTATGGCTAAGTCTTGATTTCTTTTCTAACTTTGCTTTTACACAAGGTGAGAAAGCATTTAGTCATTATAAAGTCCAAGTGAAAACCAATTACCTCCATGGGCCAGGAAGGCAGTATAAATGGATGAATGGGACTGCCTATGAAGCCATAGGAGGTGAGGGGGCCTTGGTGAACTAGGGACCACATGCTTAGCCAAAAAGCCTTAAAAACTTTTCTTTGCCAGCCAAACAAAACAGGGTCTGTACAGTAGTACTTAGTTGGAGGGGAGCCAATTGTGATACCTGCTTCTGGCCATTTGGGGTGGCAAGCACCCCAGAAAAGGTCTGGAATCTCAAAGTCTACAAGAGACTTCAAATCTCAGGGGTGTTCTCTTCTGAAGCCAACTTCATCTGCAGTGTCTGCTTAAGGAGCCAGTGCTTACTGTAAGTATCAGATAGCTTTCCAGGAGAGATGGGTACGTAGCTACCATTGAGTTGGACACCAAGTAATGGCAGCCTTATGTAACAGAAGGGAACATTGTTTAGAGCCGTATCACCCTCAAGCCCCTTGTGGCTTCTTCTTTGCTGGTCCATCCCACTCAAAATCTCTCTCGCTCTTTCTCCTCCTCTGCGTCACCAAACATGATCACCTCTACCAGCTATTGAACCCTGCCGATCATGTGCCAAGCAGGCTAGTTGAATGATATTCTTTTGTTTAACTGGCTAATTTTCAGAAGTAGATCATCAGGTCTTGCTTTCTAGTTTATCTTAACCTGGAAGTTCCACCAAAATCTATGTGCCATGGACCTGCCCTGACTGGTCAAATAAAGTCTGGAGTGAACACCCGTTACCTCCCTGGTGGTATATATTGGTAAATACTGGCAGTCGAGCTCCTGGCATCAGACCAGCCAACACACAAGCTACCACAAATCGGCAGACAAAATGTTGTCGCTGTTGTTTATGAGTGAACAAAATGGAACTTGCCAAACATGGAATTGACTTGGGCTGATGAGTCAAGTATCAGTGGAATCGGGAATGCTCCTGCCTTCCAAACAGCACAAAGAAATATTTCTCTTTTTCGGTCCATCTCAGAGCATGAGATGTGAGTGTCAGATAGAAGGAAATGGAATCCTGGGTGGCGTGGCTCATGCCTCTAGCTTAGGCATCATCAAGGCAGAGAATACAGATGCTGAGAGCTTGATGGGCTTCTGTCCTGTATTTGCCCAGTTTCCTCTGGGCTCCCTCTGTCTTTATCTGTCTGCTTTCAGCAGTGCTTTTCTCATTGTCTTGGCAATGGTTGGGACCAGATAGCCCCAGTGTTTCACCTGTGTGCTCCTGGTTTTTAACCTGTGACTTCAGCCTCCTGAGATCCTTTGCACAGTGGTAGGGACTTTTGTGGGCTGTGTCAGACTTAAAGAGCCTCTGGATAGCCAAATGGTTCAAGCTTTCCAAAGTTAAGCAAAAATTAGACTTCAAGTCCACACGGAGGTGCTTTAGAAGGAAGAACTAGCAATTTAATTATGAAATGTCAGTCATTGAAAATCCCACGGAACATAAGGAGTGGAAACCCACTTGATAGTAATTGGGACAGCAGGCAGGGTGTGTGTGCATGTGTGTGCTGAGATTGAAGGGGAAACCTAGACTTCAACCCCGGGAGTGAGAGTTGTTGTTAGGTGCCACTGAGTATGAATCATAGTGACCCTGTGAGCAGTGCATGTGAACACTGCCCTGTCCTGTGCCAGCCACAGCATCTCTGAGCCCACTGCTGCAGTCACTGTGTCCATCCACCTCGTGGAGGGCCTTCTGCACTTTCCCTGACCCTCCACCTTACCAAGCAGATTGTCTTCCCAAGGACTAGCCTCTCTTAACACCATGCCCAAAATATGTGAGACACCCGTGCCTCTCAGGAGCACCCTGGATCCTCTTTCTCCAGGTTGTATTTGGGAATCAGAGTGGTGAGTGTCTTCCTTTGGGTTTGAAGCACTACCAAGCTTCCAGTGCTCTCCTGTTCTAAGGTGGAACTATTTTTAGTGCCCTTCTGATACCCAGGAGGAGTCTTCCACTGCTGTCTTCTTTGTGTTTGTCCATCCATGTACTTGTGTGAAATGGTTCATGCAGAGCCCCTCTTCTTCATCCAGAAACAGTCCCCCCTTGCAGTGCCCCACGTACCAACACCATGGCCCCATGCCACGTCAGGGTAAACAAACCACAGGCTGAAATTGCAGCCATTCAGAAGAGAAGAGTCTTTAATTTGGGCTTAAAATAGCCCACAGTCTGAGAGTACGGGACCAAGAGTGAGGTGTAATCACAGGAATGCATGTTAGGGCCTCATCCCACCATGACGGTGGCTTGGGAAGAAGGCAGGCAGAGGGGTCAAGGCCTGAGCTGGAACCCCCTGGAGCTCATTTGAAGTTGTCCTCTTGGCTGTCTTTGATAATGAAGGATGACTGACTTAATGAAAATGCATAGGGTCTACCCTTTCCATCGGGAATGCCTTTTTCTTCCTCCAATTTCTCAAAATTCTCCATCATAATTACAGCGCCACCATGATGCTGAACACATGGGTCACCATTCCTAGTATATTCTCCAAGGGACCTGTTCTACCCAATACTGTTGAACAACAGCCCCAGGAGTTGTTACAAGCAGTGCTGTTGGTAGTAATATGAGCAAAGAGATGTTGAGCATTTAAAAGTTAGGCATTGTTTGGGGTGCAAAACTTACTTAGGGTATAAGGGATTGGCAAATTGTATTTTGGAATTTTTTGATGGTGCAAAATGTTACCATATTCAACTAAATGAAAGGCTGACCTTAAGTCAACCCAGAGGTGCCTTGAAAGAAAAGCCTGGCATTCTACGTTAGAAAAAAACCAGCCATTGAAACCTCTGTAGAGCACAGCTTTGTTTTACACACATACTTTGGAATCATCTTAATGGAAAGTAGTGTTTATTTTAACCTGCACCTTCCCAGGACCCGTCTCTACCATCCATGGGGAGAGCTCTCAGGTGTACTGGCAGCCTCAGAGATACTGCTGATGTTCAGAGGGGTGAGTGAAAATTTCTTTCTCAGAGCAAGTGATAGAAACTCAAACTTGTCTCAGTGCCCAAGGAGAGAGCTGGAGCATCTCCCTTGTGGGTCTCATGGAAGTTTGTAGGATAATGAAAAGAGGCTCCCCCTCTCCCCAGTCTCATATAAAGAGTGGAGATTTATCCATCATAAATAGACCTACAGAATGTGGTTCCTAATAGGAAACAGATTTTCCCCTCAAGATAAATGGAATGCCCCACCTCCCAAACTGAGAAGGGAATTGTTTCCTCTTCACAAAGGAAACAAATTGGACTCTCAAAGGAATAATCAGAGATGTTTTAAAAATTGTCATAATAAGCAAGATATAGTTTCATGAATGATGAAAAGAAGATTTGCCTACTTTGGGCCTGGGTATGCGGGACTGGGTGGAGAATCTGCTGGGTCCTTGTCCTTGTGCCTGATTTCTGTGCTGTGGCATTTATATATATCAGTGCCGGATGGGGAGGATGACTCTGCCTAGTCCCACTTCGTGGGGCCACCCAGGCCCCACTCTCACTATCAGGCCGTTCTTCCAAAAAGTTCATATTCCAGTTTGATCCTTTACTAAGAATTTGTATTTCTACCCTAGATACATTGAGTCAAAATCTACATTTAACAACTGAAGTAGAATCTGCATTTAACAAGATTCCAGGGTGGTTCATATGGGTGTGTATGGATACAGGAAAGTCACACCCAGACCTTGTTAAAATGTATACTGCGTTGAAGCTATGAGGGAGAGAATAGTTTAAAAGCAATATATTTTAGGGCATTATAATTATCATAAGAGTTCGGAATGCGGGTTGCAGAGTGGAGTATACTCGGGGTAGGGAGGGTATGGGGGGATTGTATACCAATGAAGGAGTTTTTCTTTTGCTTTTCAAGGAGAAGAGCGAACTGGGGTGGGGGTGGGGTGGGCAGGGAGAAAAGTGCAACAATGAATGAATGAAAATCCAAAATCTCTATAAATATTTATTGAAATCAGTTTGTGTTTTGTTTTTTGTTTTTTTTAAAAGGAGGGTAAAATGTAGATTCTAATTCCAGTGCCTCTGGAATGGAAATACAAATTTTCAACAGAGAGTCGAACTGGAATTAATTGGTTTGAAATTCTGCTGTAAAGACTGTCTCTTCCTTTCCAACTCTTCAGCCTACTCCTGAACTAGGTCCCCATTCCACAGCCATCCTATCCTGACAGCTATAAGTCCATTTTGATCTGGGGGAGAGGGCACTGTGGATGGATACCTGCCTGAGCGAGGCAGGGCACTGGAATGAGTCTGGTGGATGTAGGCACAGGGACCTGCCTGGAGGCCTGAGCTCTTAGGTTTGTGTTTCCAAGTGGCTGGCGTTAGGTAAGGGAACCACGATGGATTGCTGTGCCCAGTTCCATGCACCTGGATCAGAGTCTGTGTGTTTGGCCAGTTGCTGGCCAAAGTGGGCAAAACTAGTATGGAAGTGAGAGCAGTTAGGAAGAAGGATTAACTGCAGCCTTTATCCAGATGCTCTTAACTCCCTGGTCCTTGTTGAGCTCTGGAAACACGGGAGGAATCCTTCACCACCCTTGCCATCCAGTTCCCAGGATAGCAGGGGTGACAGAAGACACTTACCATGTGTCTTGAACATCCTTACAGCTATAGGATCACAGGGCAGGGAGCCCAGACCATCCAGAATAGCTTTCCAACATCATTTCCCTATGGAAAATGTGCAGATGTGCAAAGAAGTAAAGTAAATATACTTTACTTCTCTGAGCCACAACCAACAGAATCAAATCAGCTATTGTCCATTCCAACTCGTGGTGATTCCATGTGTGAGAGTAGGATTCTGCTCCAGAAGGTTTTCAATGGCTGTCATCCTTCAGAAGGAGATTACTAAGCCTTTCTTCCAGAGCAGCAGTGGGTGAATTTCAACAGGTGGATTTTGACAGGACCCAAGTTTCCTGTCAAATAGGTTTAATAATAGGCTCTACCTCATAGGCTTGGTATGAAAATTCAAAGGAGGTGAACAGTGCTGAATACCAGTACTGGAGCTGGTTCATTCCATTTCAACATCCTGCTGAGGGTTTGCATTTCTATCTAGATATACTGAATCAAAATATCAATTTTAACAAGATCCTTAGGTTATGCTTATGTGTGCATATGTATATGTAAGAATTATCCAGATACCTTGTTAAACTATAGATTCTGATTCAGCAAGCCTGGGGTAGAATTGCAACTCACAGCAGAAAGTTAAGCTAGAACAAATCATTACAAGGTACTTCTGAGTCTACTGTATCAACTTAATATATTCAGTAATATACTTGTACAACCCTTTTAAATGTTTGAGCCCTAGTGGCTAAGTCCATGGGAGTTGAATGCCTAGCTGAAGGCCACATCTCTCTGGCTGTTCAAATCCACCCAGGGATCCTCTTGTGTGATTTACAGTCTTAGAAATCTGATGGAGGGTTAACTATGAGTTGGTTCTGACTTCATGAGAATGAGTTTGAGCTCTATAAAATGGTTTATTAACCTTTTCCTTTTTTTATCTCATTTAATGATCTGAGTCCTCTAAGAGTGAGCAAGAGTTCTGACTTGTTTTGAAGATAGGAGAGGTTGCTTGCCCCAAACTGTACAGTAGTAATTTATGAAACTTGTGCTCAGCGCTGGTGTTATAACTCCTGACCTGGTTCCCATCCACTGTGTTACTCTCTCTTCTCTAAGGAGTCTGAGAGCATGCTAGCACTGTAGGTGATGCCCAGCCAGGTATGAAAGACATAGTTTCTGCTTTTAAGAATGGTATGATTTCACATCCGAAAAGTTCTCCAACCGGGTAAAAAGGAAAGCCACAGACTGGGGAAAAAATATTTGGTGATGATATGTCAGACAAGGGACTTATATCTAGAATGTATAAAATACTCGAGCACCACAACAAAATAAAGGAAAACAACCCAGTTGAAAAATGGTCACAGGATATGAACAGACACTTCACCAAAGAAGACATTCAGATGGCAAACAAACATATGAAGAAATGTTCAAAATCCCTAACTCTAAGAGAGATGCAAATCAAAACAGCTATGAGACATCATCTCACCCCAGTAAGAATTGTTGTTGTTGTTATGTGCCATCGAGTCGCTTGTGACTCATAGCGACCCTATATACAACAGCCCTAAACTCTGCTCTGTCCTGTGCCAATCGCACTGCCTCTGACACACCCATCCTGATTACCCCAGTCACTGAATCAATCCACCTCATAGAGGGTCTTCCCCTTTTGCGCTGTCCCTCCACCCTCCCAAGCATGCTGTCCCTCTCCAAGGAGCAGTCCCTCCTTACAACATGTCCAAAGTATGTTAGATGGAGCCTCAGAATCCTAGCCTCCAGGAAGCCACCTGGTTTAACCCTTTCCAGGACAAATCTGTTTGTTTTCCTAGCAGTCCATGGTATTCTCAATACTCTTCTCCAGCACCACAGCTCAAAGGCATCAATTCTCCTTCTATCCTCCTTAGCCACTTTCCAACTCTCTAATGCATAACAGGTGATAGCAAAGACCATGGCCTGTATCAGATGCACCTTCATCTCCAGAGAGACACCATTGTTCTTAAGTACTTTGGAGAGGTCCCTAAAAACAGACTTTCCCATTGCAATACGTCTTTTAATTTCCTGGCTAAGTAAGAATAGCAAAATTTAACAAAACAGCAAACATCAAATGCTGGCGAGGTTGTGGAGAAACTGGAATCCTTATTCACTGTTGGTGGGAGTGTAAAATGGTGCAGCCACGATGGAAGGCAGTTTGGCGCTTTCTCAAAAAGTTGCAAATAGAAATACCATTTTGACCCAGCAATTCCTCTACTGGGAATTTACTCTAAATAAACCTACTTAAATAACTTACCCTAAATAATAATAACTTACCCTAAATAACCTAAATAACATAAATAAGTAATAACTTACCCTAAATAACTGCCACCCGAACAGATATATGCACACCCATGTTTATTGTGACTTTGTTTGCAATAGGAAAGAACTGGAAACAACCCAAGTGCCCATCAACTAATGGATAGAGAAGCTCTGGTGTATTCACACAATGGAATATAATGCAGCATTGAAAAACAAGGAACTCATGAAATATTATTCAAAATGGATGACCCTAGAGGGCATTATGCTGAGTGAAACATCTCAGTCACAAAAGGACAAATATTGCATAGGGCCACTGTTGTAAAATGGGACTGACATCGGGGTTGAGGGAAGACAAAGGAGGGGAGGAATGATGTATACTGCATTGAAATAGATGAAGGAGAGAACTGTTTAAAAGGGATATATGGTTGGGTATTATTGTCAATACAGGAGTCCAGAATGAAGGCTGCACAGTGGAGTGGACTTGGGGGAAGGGATTTCATAACAATGAAAGTTTTTCTTTTACTTTTCAAGGAAAAGAGCAAACTGGGGGTGGGGGGCAAAGAGTGGGCAGGGAGAAAAGTGCAACAATGAATGGAAACCCTACATCTTTGTAAATATTCATTAAAATTAATTAAAAAATTATGAAAAAAGAATAGTATGATTTGTAAACCTTCACTAAAATAAGAGAGATAAAAGAGGAAGATAACAGACAATACTGATAAGCTGTCAATGTGGCCCAAAGCAATTTATAGATTCTGTGTAATAGCAATCAGAATTCCAATAATTTTCTTTACAGAAATAGAAAAATTAATCCTCAACTCTAAAGGAAATGGCAGGAGGCCCTGAATAGCTAAAATAATGTTGAAAGACAAGAACAATGTAGGAGGACCCACACTTCCTGATTTTAAAAATACTATACAGCTGCAGTAATTTAAATAGCCTGGTAATGGAGTAACAATAGACAGACACATTAGTAGACCAAGGAAATACAAGTGAGAATCCAGAAATAAATATCTAGGGACAGCTGATTTTTTTGCAAGGATAATAAGTTCCTTTGATGGGGAAGAAGGAGATTCTTCAATAATTAAGGCTGGACAAGTTGGATTTCCTCACGCATAATATTGAAAAATGATCCACACCTCACACCATACACACAATATAAAAAATGGGTTAAGGATCTAAGTGTGCAAACTGTTGTTGTGTACCATTGAGTCAGAACTGACCAATAGCTGACCCTCCACTGGGTGTTCAAAGGCAGTTAATCACATGGGAAGAGATTGCCCTTCCTTCTCCCACTGAGCACCTGGTGGCCCCAGCACAGCTTCTCGCCACTAGAACCTTGAAAATGTTTAAAAAAATCAAATTGGAGCAATGGATCAGGTCCAACTTTCAACAATGGATGATCTATTATACTAATAAATGTACAAACAACAAGAAGATGAAGTAAATGATGGGATCTAGAAAAAAAATTAAAATTTTGTTCATCAAAAACTTTGTCAAAAAAGTGAAAAGACAAACTACTTAACTGGGAGATAGGTTCAGACACCATGTATCAAACACTAATGTAGTAACTAAAATGTATATCAAATTTTCACCACAAAAATACAACGCAGCCATAAAATGTGCAAAGGACTTAAGTGGTCATTTCACTGAAGAAGACATTCAAATGGTCATTAGAGAAATTTAAAGGTGCTCAGCATCAATAGTCAGGTCCCTCCACCTCAAAAAGCCAGTGCTGTCGTTTTGATTCAGAATCATAACTCATGGGAACTATTCATTGGATTTCTGAGACTGTAAATCTTTGTAGGATACTGTGCCTCTCTCTACCAAGGATATCTGGAGGATTCAAACCTCCAGTCTTTTGGTTAGTAGCTCTATATGTTATTGAATACATTACCAGGCTCCTTTTCATTATCCAGAAATGCAAATCAAAGCCACAATGAGATGTAATTTTATTTGACTTTTTGTTGAGTTGAATACAACTCATAGCAACCCTTTGAACAACAAAGTCCTATTTGTTGTCCTATTCTGTGCCATCCTTATCATCTAGCTCTTAGAGAGTCTTTCTCTATTTTGTTGACCGTCCCCTTTTCCAAACATAATGCCCCTTCCAAAGAAACAGTCCCTTCTAACAACATGCCCAACGTGTGGTGAAGGTTCATCTTCCTTACCCGTAAGAAGCATTCAAGCTGCACTTTCTTCCAGACATATTTGTTTATTATTTGGTAGACCATGGAGTATTTAGTACTCTTTCTTTTTTGTTTTTGCTTTTTTTTTTTGGTAATTCACTGTCTTTTATTAACTCATAATTACTTGTCCTCTGGTTTGTTGAAGCAGTAAGTCAGACAGCACTTGCCACAGTAGTGTCTGTCAAAGTGACTGGCCATAAAGACTCCAGCACTGCATTCCTCTGAAGGATACTCCCGACAAAGGCGACTAATTTTGCCATTCTCATCCACCTTATAGTATTTCAGAACAGCCAGCTTAACCTTCTTTCTCTTATGCTTATTCTTCTTGGGAGTGGTGTAAGACTTCTTCTTCCTTTTCTTAGCACCACCACGAAGTCTCAAAACAAGGTGAAGAGTGGACTCCTTTTTTGGATGTTGTAGTCAGATGGGGTCCACCCATCTTCCAGCTGCTTTCCAGCAAAGATGAGTCTTTGCTGATCAGGAGGAATTCCTTCCTTATCCTGGATCTTGGCCTTGACATTCTCTCTTGTGTCCGAGGGTACAACCGCGAGCGTGATGGTCTTCCCCATGAGGGTTTTTACGAAAATCTGCATCTTGGCTGTGGTCCCACTGTGGATGGCGGATTGGAAAGGCAGGGCGCCGCACAGGCCCACGGGGTTTCCCCATATTTAGTACTCTTATTCAACACCACAACTCAAAGCCATAGAGCCTTCTTCTGTCATCCTTGTTAACTGGCAAACTCTCTAATACTAGCAAGTGATTGACAAGATCATAGCCTAAATTGAGGCACCTTAGTCTTTATACTGACATCATTGCACCTCAGTGATTTAGAGAGGTCACTGACAAAAGATTTTCACAACACAGACATCTTCTGATTGCCTAACTGCTGGTACCAAAGGTGTTGATTGTGGATCTAAGTAAGAGGAAGTCATTGACAGTTTTAGTCTTTTCCATCTATCATGATACTGCCTTTTGGCCCAGTGGTGAGGATTTTTGTCTTGATGTTGAGACGCAATCCACATTGAGAATTTTATTCTTTGATCTTCTGTAGCAAGCATTTCAAATCTTTCTCACTTTCACTAAGGTTGCGTCATCTGCATAACCCAAGTTGTTGATGTGTTTTCTTCTGGTGCTGATGTCATTCAGTTCTTCATAGAGACCAGCTTCTCGAATGATTTGTTGTGTTTATAGATTAAATAGGTATGGTAAGAGGATACAGATATATCTTTCTTGGTTTTAAACCATTTTGCAAATTTCAGAGCAAGTTCCCTTGCTCTGTACACATGACAAATTCTTGGTCTAGATATCATTTTACATGAGTACAATTATTGATCTACTGTTGGGGAATGAAAAATTGAGGAACAAAACTATGGCATTCACAGCTAAAAAGACCATTTCAAGTTCTAGCCTGAATGACAATGTTTTGAGTGATAGGATACTATCTATATGTGTACACAGAAGACTATTAGTACAACTATTATTTAAAAATATGTACTAACAACTGGAGAAGGGCATCATGCTCAGAAAGGTGGACAGACAGCACAGGAGAGAAAGACCCCAGATGAGATGGCTTGATACAGTAACTGGGGCAATGGGGGTTGATGTGTCAGAATTAGTGAGACTGGCTCAGTACAGAGAAAGTTTCAGAGCTGCTGTACATAGTGTCACTATACATCGCAGGTGACTCAATGACTCATAAAAACAGTAACAACATACTATGACAGGTTTGGAAGCAGGTGTAGCATCCTTTTCCTAAATAACATGCCTCCAGAAACTCTATGAACTTTGATAAATGTTGATAGTTGTAGAGAGGCTTCAGGCCTTTTGTTCATAGGGTTGCTATGAGTCATGCTCAACTCGAAGACAATCAACAATAAAACTAACAACTAAAGCCAAATAGGAGGAAATTGAGGATTTCTGAAATTGACCAAACATGCAATCAATATGCAATAATAATTGGTGACTGAATGCTAAAGTTGGGAATATGAAGGCGGTATGGTAGTTGGAAAGTACATACTTAGTAACAGAAATGAGAATGAGGCTAGATATTGAATGCTTGAATTTTTGTACATTCAAGAATTAGTCATTTCACATTCCTTAAAAAATTAGTTCATGATTATACACATAGACCTCACCTGATGTACTGCACAGAAATCAGATTGACCAGGTGCTGAGGTGCTGAATGTGGAACAGACCATAAATGACTCATGTGCAAGTTCAAATTGAGGCTGAAGAAAATGAAAACAAATCCACAAGAATCAAAATATGACCTTGAGTCTAAACACTTCAATTAAAAAATTGTCTCATAAATACATTTGAGCCACTGAACACTAACGACTGAAGATGAGATGCACTATGGGATGGCATGATGGCATCAAGGATATCATCCATCAAGAGAGCAAAAGGTTATTATTATTTTTTTTTTACCTTTGAGGTGTCTCCACAAAAAGAGAACCAAAGACCAAACTGAATATCAAAACAAATTTGAAATCACACAAGAGCGTCAAGAATCCAAAACAAAGGAGATTACAGAGTAAAAGAGATAAGGAGATGACAGAGTAAAAGAGATAAACAGAAGACTTTGCAGGAATGCTCAGGAGACAAAGGAAAATAGTATAATAAAACGTACAAAGAACAGAATTGGAGAATAAAAAGGGAAGAACTGACTTCGCATTTCTCAGAAGAACCAATTTGGTCTGAAGAACAAATAAATATAAGCCTCGAGTTGCAATGTAGAGATGCTATGAACACAATCTAGAAACATGGGGCAGGGGGAAGTGGAGAGAGAAGCAGAAAAGGGGGAAGGAGAAATGATTACTGGAATGAGGGAGGTGTGGGGTGAGGGGAATAGGATAGGGGAAGGTTCATTAGGCTCTTGGGAGGACAGTGTGATAATAAACATGGAATCAAAAAACGTATTGCGATGGGAAAGTCTGCGGTTAGGGACCTCTCTAAAGTACTCAAGAGCAATGGTGTCACTCTGGAGACTAAGGTCCACCTGATACAGGCCATGGTTTTTGCAATCACTTGTTATGCATCAGAGAGTTGGACAATGACTAGGGAGGATAGAAGGAGAACTGACACCTTTGAGTTGTGGTGCTGGAGAAGAGTATTGAATATACCATGGACTGCCAAGAAATGGACTGCCAAGAAAACAAACAGATTAATTGAAGAGAGGATTAAACCAGGCTGCGCCTTGGAGGCAAGGATTCTGGGGCTTCATCTGACATACTTTGGACATGTTGCAAGGAGAGACAGGTCTTTAGAGAGGGACATCATGCTGGGTAGAGTAGAGGGACAGCGCAGGAGGGGAAGACCCTCTATGAGGTGGATTGATTCAGTGACTAGGGTAATCGGGATGGGTGGGCAGAGGCAATGAGATTGGCACAGGATAGAGCAGGGTTTAGGACTGTTGTACATAGGGTCGCTATGAGTCGCAAACGACTTGACGGCGCATAACAACGACGACAACAACAACAGTGTGTATGAGGGAATTTGTGGGTACAATGTGCATGGATACAATACAATATCCATGCACATGGTTATATGCAAATCAGTTTTAAGAAATGGAAGGGGTTAAAAAACACATACAATATCAATGAATACCAGAGAGTGTAAATTCAGAAAGTGTGTAATTCCACCTTTGACCAGTACTTGATTTGAAGTACAAAAAGGGAAGAACTGCCCTGGAGATAAGCTTGTTAAAAGTAGAATCTGATAGTGGGTTTTGGGATTTGGGCAAGGGGAAAGATTGAGTCCAACCCAGTATTCTGAAGAGATTTTCATTTGAATGGCTTTGTGGACCCCAGTTTTTGATTGGAAAAAGAGCGAGCAGAAATGGAGGGAAGGAAAAAGGAAAATAGGAGACTGTCTTTTAAAAAACAGAACTGTTTGGCTTCTGAGGTATAAAGTAAAGTTGGTGCCCATCAGAGCCCACTTCTGAGACTTGAGGTTGGAATATGTTCAGTCAGCAATCACCTGGATCTACAAGAGTGGAAGTGGAAGAAATAAAACAATGGAGAAGCAGACTGAGCTTGGACATGTTCCTTCAGCACTGCTCACCTAGCATGTGCAGATGTGTTGATAAGCAAAAAAAGGGTTGTTGGCTTGAGGAGCAGGAAGTCATGAGGACCCCTGGATTGTTGATCTGAGTTGGCCCCAAGTAGGGTCTTAAGCCTGAGTGAGGAGACCAACAGGTCTGGACCACAGGGAGAAATGTGGGCTTCTAAGTTTGCAAATGATGCCTATTTAAGCCTGGCCAAGGATGACTGGGGATGAGTTTTCCAGAACCCAACAAGATAAAGAGATGTTCCATGCTGTGAGCTAGGGTAGGTTGCTGCAACTTGATGGCTTGCTCTAGACTGGACATTGCTTGTGGATGCAGATGCCCAAAGTTTCCAAGTTGAACAGAGGATCCTCAAGCAAAAGGGATTGCTTGATATGGATAGGGATTGATAAATCAGAAATTGGCTTTCTAAAATAGGGATGTTAGGGCATGAGGCATGACATAGTTGGCTTACATGCTTTCACAAAAGTACTGATTAGTGTAAGATGCATGTAAGAAAGTTGTGAAAGATGAATGTAAGAGAGAGAAACTCCACAGTTTAAATGAATGAAATATAATGTACATGAATGACTTTATAAAACACAATATACATACATGAAACTCAATGTATATGAGTGATAAAAATATTAATTAAAAAAGAAAATGGAGGGAATACACAGTCACTGTACCAAAGAAATAGGTACATTGTACAAAAGGGATTGGTTGACACTGAAACATTTTAAGAAGTAGCATCTGATAAAGAGCCAAAAATAATCAAGGAAGAAGTTCACAATGCATTGAAAGCATTGGCAAAAAAATCAGGCCCCAGGAATCGATGAGATACCAATTGATATGTTTCAACAAATAGATACAGCTTTTAATATGCTCACCAGTCTCTGTCAGGAAATTTGGAGGAGAGTTGCCTGTCCAGCTGATAGGGAGAGATCCATATTTGTTCCCATTCCCAAGAAAGTTGCTGCAGTGGAACATAGAAATTATAGAACAGTATCATTAATATCACTATAGCAAACAAACAAAATATTGCTAAGGATCAGCCAAAAATGGCTAAAACTGTACATTGACAGAGAACTACCAGATATACAAGATGGGTTTAGAAGAGACCGTGGCATCAAGGATGTCATTGCTGATGTCAGATGGATCTCAGCTGAAAGCAGAGGATACCAGAAGATTATCCTTTTCATTGACTGTGCAAAGTTATTTGATTATGTGGATCATAACAAATTATGGCTAACATTGAGAACAATGGGAATTCCAGAACATCTAAAATTTCTGTCATACTATTGTTGTTGTTGTTAGGTGCAGTCGAGTTGAGTACAACTCATAGAGACTGTATGAACAACAGATCAGGCCCCTGTCCTATCTTTTGCCATATTCACAATCTCTGACTCTTTGAGCCCATTGCTGCACTCTGTTAGTCTTTCTGGTTGAAGGTCTTCCTCCCTTTTGCTCACCTTTCCAAGTGTGATACAACTTTCCAAGGAGTATCCTCTACTAGCAACATACCCAACTTAGGTGAGACAAAGTTTTATCACCTTTGTCCTCAAGAAGCACTCTGGCTACACTTTTTCCAAGACCTGTTCTTTGGCAGTCCGTGAGATAGTCAGTACTCTTCTCTAAAACAACAACTGAAAGGCATGGATTCTTCTTCTGTTATCTTTATTCATTGTCCAGCTGTGAGATGGCTAGCAAGTGACTAAAAAGACTATGGCCTGAATCAGGCATACTTTAGTCCTCAAACTGGCATCATTACTCCTCAATAATTTGGAGAGGTTTCTGACTGCAGTCGTCCCAGTGCAATAAATACATCTCCTGATCTTCTGACTGCTGGTTCCAAGTGTACTGATTGTGAATACAAGTAAGATGAGGATGTTGACAGCCTCAGTCTTTTCTCCATCCATCATGATGTTGCCTGTTAGTCAAAGATGAGGATTTTGGTTTTCTTAACATTGAATCGCAATCCATAGTGATGGCTGCAGTGTTTCACCTTCTGCGGCAAGTGCTTTAAGTCCTCATTTTCAGCAAGCACAGTTGTGTCATCTACATAATGAAAATTATTGATATGCCTTTCCCCAATCTTGATACCATTTTCTTTTACATAGAATGTAGAGTGCATCTTCTTGGATAATCTGCTCACCATACAAATTAAATAAGTATGGAAAAAGGATACAAACCTGATGCACACCTTTCTTAATTTTAAACCATGTAGTGTTTCCTTTCTCTGCTCACACAACAGCTCCTTGGTATAGATTTAGGTTTTGCATGAGCATAATTAAGTGTTCTGAGATTCTTATTTTTTCAATGTTAACCATAATTTCTTATGATCCACATAGTCAGATGTCTTTGCATAGTCAATAAAGCACAGAGAGACATTCTTCTGGCATTTGCTTTCAACCAGGATCCCTCTATCATCAGCAATGATAGTCCTGGTGCCACAGCCTCTACTAAACCCAGATTAAGCCTCTAACATTTCTCTATGTACTTTTCTAGTCATTTTTTCATTATCTTCATCGGTATTTTGCTTGTATGGGGTATTAATATTGTTGGATAATTTGTCACTTATACTAGGAATGCTAAAACCCAAACCCCCTGTTACAGAGTTGATTATGACTTAGAGCAACCATCTGACCTATATCTGAGGCTGTAGATATTTATGAAAGGGGACTGCCTATTTCTCTCCCTTCGGGAATCTGGTGGATTAAAATTTCCAACTTTGTGATTAGCAGTTGGGCACCATGCCACAGGGCTCCTTTTAGGATAGCTTTGAAAGAAAGGTGGAAAAAAAAATCCCCAAACATCAAAAGCAGAAAATAGTGAATATTGGAGAGGATGTGGGGAAATTAGAACCCTTATAAATTTCTGGAGGGGGTGTAAGATAGGACAGTCATTGTGAAAACAATATAGTGATTCCTTAAAAATAAAAAACAAAACCCACCAATATTAGAACTACCATATGACTCAGCAATTCTATTCCTCAGTATACATGAAAAAGAATGAAAGCAGAGATTAAAAACTGTAGCTAATGTTCATCACAATACAGGGTTGACAAAGGGTAGAAACAACCAAAATGCTGTCCGCAGATGAACAGAGAAATAAAATATGGTGGGTACATATAAAGACTAGTCACCAATGGCTCTGAGGAAGAAAGATAGACAGTCTCCTGTTGTGCAGTTTACAGCCATGGAAACTCAATGGGCTGTGAGCTATGAGTTAGACAGACTCAAAAACAATATTAGGAGAAAGAAAGTGAAATGGAAGGGGAGAGGGGTGTGGCGTAACTCCAGAAGTTGTTTCTGTTCTATGAAACTCTTTATGAAAATTGTCTCCTTGATTTGGGGAATTTAGATTCTGGTTTCATAGGACATCTTAGATAATTGGCCTAATAAAATGTTTAGTGCGTCTTCATTCATTGCATAGTGTCTGGACTCTTAAAAGCTGGCGAGTGACCAGCCTAGACTCAATTAGTCATGTGAACATCAGGAAAGGAGAATCAAGACGAGGAGGAGGCAATGGAATGGGTGGCTAATTGCTTCCATGAACCTTCTTTGTCATGAGATCAGAACTGTGGCGCCTTGTTACCATTACTGAGCATTTAGATCCAAGATCCCAGAGAAGAATGCTGTTTAGAAGGAGGGAAATACAGAGCATAATTTCAGGTCCTTTACACTTTCCACATAGTTTCTACAGTTTCTGGAGCCATTTAGGGTGGATGAGCCCCTGAAACAATTGCTTTGATAGCTTTGATTATATAGCCATATTCTCAGATGAACCCCTGAAGCTATTGCTTTTTAATATTAATTCTTAAACTCTGGAACAAAAATACACTCTGAAGGCTTCTTAAAAGCCAAACAGTGGTTAGGTAGTCAAAAAAGTAAACAAAAAAGTCTGCCTTGAACACTGTGATCTTTTGGGAAATATATATATATTATTA
>NW_006399783.1:7375681-7464328 GCF_000299155.1 Elephantulus edwardii | reverse complement strand
TATATAAAATGGGATTATTGGCAGAAGTGAAATGAATTTATGATAAGGCAGAGGGACAACTCAGAAAGGAAGGTGAGAATAATTGCACAATTCAAAGGATGCAAAGAGCTCTGGTTGCACACTCCCTAGCATGTTGCATCCTAAAAGTTACACAGCTTGGATGATTCAGTGACTCCTTGGGAAGAAGGTAAGCCATCTCTCCTATTTATATTAGAGCCTTTGAAACGTGATAGAGGATTACCATGAGAATCAATTCAATAACAGTGACTGAATTTTAATCACTCTCACTAAATTATATATGTAGAAACTGCTGCATAATGATGGATGGCGAAGAGACTGAGATTATTCACAGCTTCAGTTTGCTCACCTCCACGGTCAACACTCTTGGCACCAGCAGCCAGGAAATCAAAAAACGTATTGCGATGGGAAAGTCTTCTGTTAGGGACCTTTCTAAAGTACTCAAGAGCAACAGTGTGTCTCTGGAGACTAAGGTGTGCCTGATACAGGCCATGGTCTTTGCAATCACTTGTTATGCATCAGAGAGCTGGACAATGACTAGGGAGGATAGAAGGAGAATTGATGCCTTTGAGCTGTGGTGCTGGAGAAGAGTATTGAATGTACCATGGACTGCCAGCAAAACAAACAAATTCATCCTGGAGAGGGCTACTCCTTGGAGGCAAGGATTCTGGGGCTTCGTCTGACATACTTTGGACATGTTGTAAGGAGGGACATGTCCTTGGAGAGGGACATCATGCTTGGGAGGGTGGAGGGACAGCGCAGGAGGGGAAGACCCTCTATGAGGTGGATTGATTCAGTGACTGGGGTAATCGGGATGGGTGTGTCAGAGGCAGTGCCATTGGCACAGGATAGAGCAGGGTTTAGGGCTGTTGTACATAGGGTCGCTATGAGTCACAAGCAACTCCATGGCACATAACAACATTCTCAGCAAGACCTAAATAAACACTTTTCGTTGTTATTATGTGTCATCAAGTCAACTACAACTCATAGCAACTTTATGCATAATAGTTCTTAACTCTGCCCTGTCCTGAGCCAATATCATTGTCTCTGACACACGTATCACCATTAATCCAGCTACTGTGTCAACCCATCTCATCTAGAGTCTTCCTTTCCTGTGCTGTCCCTCCACCCTTCCAAGCATGATGTCTTTCTCCAAAGACTGATACTTTCTAGCTACATGCCCAAAGTATGTGAGATGGAGCTTCAAAATCCTTGCCTCCAAGGAGCAACGTGGTTTTACCCTCTTCATGACTGACCTCTTTATCTTCTTAGCAGTCCATGGTATGTTCAATGGTCTTCTCTAGCACCACAACTCAAAGGCATCAATTCTTCTGTCATCTTTAATCACTGTCCATCTCTCTGATGCAAACAAACAATTGTAAAGGCCATGCCTTGTATCAGATGAACCTTAGTTTCTTGACTGACATCATTGTTCTTCAGCACTCTGGAGATGTCCCTCACAGCAGATTTTCCTATCTGCAATTCGTATTTTGATTTTCTGACTGCTGGTGCCAAGATTGTTGATTGTGGGACCGAACAAGCTGAAATTGTTAATATCTCAATCTCTTCTCTACCTATCATGATGCTGCCAGTAGACCCAGTGGTGAGGATCTTTGTTTTCTTAAGGTTGAGCTTCAATCCATATTGAAGACTACAGTCCTTAACCTTCTCCAGCAAATACTTCAGGTTTCCTTAAGTTTCAGCAAGCAAGTTATGCCATCAGTGTAACACAAGTTGTTGATGAGTCTTCCTCCAATCCTGATGCCACATTCCCCATTATAAAGTCCAGCCTTCTGAATGATCTGTTCTGCATATATATTGAAAAGGTATGGAGACAGGATGCATCTTTGATGCACTACTTTCCTAATTTTGTAGCATGCAGTGTTTTCTTGTTCTGTTCTGACTGTTGTTTCCTGGTCCAAGTATAAGTTTCACATGATCACAATTAGGTGTTATGGTGTACTGATTCTTTCAAGGTTAGCCACAATTTGTTGTGATCCACACAGTCAAATCTTTTGCATAGTCAATAAAACACAGATAGACATTCCTCTGGTACTCTCTGCTTTTGACTGTGCTACAATCCAAAGGCACGTGGTTCGAATTCACCAGCTAATCCATGAGATAAAGATGGACAATCTCCTCCCCTTTGATTAACTGTCTCTGAAAACCTAGTGGAGGGTGAGCTATGGGTTGGTTTTGAGATATGTTACACAACAACAGCAAGACAACAACAAAGTAATTTTTAGTAGGAATAAAATAAAAGAATACAACAAAATCAGTTTTCAGTCTTGTGTAAATTGAAGAGCCTTGATCTAAAAAATTGGAGAATCCACATCCACGTAGATGCTTTTGCCATCTGCAGTGGAAGGCACACCATTAATCGGCCAGCCAGAGCCTTGTATGGCACCATGGGATGACACCCAGAATGTTCATGTGCTGAACCTGCAAAGACCTGCCTCTGATTTCCTGCATGTCACTCGGCAAATTCCTTCCATGTGTGAAATGAGCAGTGGAGCCAACTCTCTGGTGGATGGTGTTAGCTCCACGTTGCATCACATCTCCCCCTCCTCCCCACCACTCCTCCTTCGCAACAGACCTTCACATTATTCTGTGATTACTTCGCATCATCCTCCCCAAATGTGCATCAAATTAAAGAGTTATTAGGGCAGGGCAGGACATGTTTATGGGGAAGAATTTCCTTTAAAGTCACAGCTCAGCCTGAACTCACTTTATTAGTGTTTATACAAAGTATGTATCTGTTCCAATGCAATCCATGTTTATATTCTTGCAGCAATCATTGCATTCCATGGGCTGCTCCTTCCTGTTTCCTTAAAGTGATTACTGCACCTATATTAAAGTTTAATAGTGGGTGTGCTCTATGGCTGCCCGGGCTTGGAGATGTGAACTGCTTAGAGAATGACAATCATAGCATTCATGCAAATGTCCCTAGTCTTCCATGTGCCCTGCTGTCGAAGCAGACAAGAAGGAATGCTCTTTGTGAGTGAGGACATGGTGGGCAGCCAGATGCCGTGAGCACCTCCTTTGTCACTTGCTTCTGTCATGGGCGCTTTTGACTCTTCCTAGGATGAACATTTGTGTTTGTAAGGCCAGGACATTTCCTATTTCAGCTTGTTTTCCTGGTATAGTTACCAATTGCCTCCCCTTTTACTCACAAACTATTTCAAGTCTGCATGTTAAGTTATAAAATGAGTCTAGTTCAAACTGATGCCCACCCGGACTTAGTGGTATAAATGGAACACTAACATTGCCTTTGTGCCCAAAGCCAGTCATCTGGGAAACTCTGATGTGATTCAGTTTAAGCTCTAGAAAATTCATGTTCAGATCATTCAACCACTTAACAGATCTTATTTGTGCCCCTTCAATGTGGCAGATATTGTGCTAAACCTTTGAGATTCAAAGACTGTGGATCCCAAGAAGTTGAAATTTTTAAGCTTAACAAAACTGGAATTATGTTACTAGTTCTCAATTTGCCTTTCATCCTCCAAAAGTTTGTATTAGTTTCATGCAAGTTAATTGGATTAAACTCTCACATCCCAACAACTAATTGCCAGGATAAAATACCAGTTTGGTACTTCACAGCCTTCACCCATCCAACTAAAATCAAACCCTTGGCTGTGCAGTTGAATTCTAACTCATACAACCTTGCAGGCCTGAGTAGAAGCCCCTTAGATTTATCGAAGGCTGTAATCTTTATGAAAGCTAACTAGCATATGATTTTTTCCCCCAGGGAAAAGCTGGTGGGTTTGAATTGCTGACCTTCTAATTAGCAGCCTAGAACTTAATGCCTGCACTACCAGGACTCCTTTCATGGCCATAGACATGTGTTTTAATCTCTGAGTGCATGCATTTGTTCAGTCATAAAATGGAAATAATAATAGTATCTACCTCCTAGTCTGGGTATGAGAATTAAAAGAAGTACCATATGTGAAATGCTTAGTGTAGTGCGTGGCACTTGGTAAGCGTTCAGTGCATGTTAAATCTTGCATGATAATTAATCATTCAGCAGATACTTATTGAAAGCCTATTGTGGGCTGGCTGTGGCATAAGTACTTCTGTTGACTTTGTACATGAAATCCGGTTTAAGAAAATGTTTGTTAAGAGGATTCTAAACCAGTAAGAATTTTAGACTGTAATCTTGGAGGGCAAAAAACCAGTTAATTTCCTTCCTTTCATAGATACGGAAGATAGATTTCTCAAGGTCATTCTATGACATAGAGCCTGAAGAAAGATCAAGGAAGATGATTCTTCTTTTGGGGAGCATCTTAGTTGAGGCCATATGGTAGGACAACTAAGTTCAAACTTCTCAGTAGGAAAGCAATAACATTGGATTGATTCTTCTTATCATGGCCTAGTGCTGTTGGTTGGGATTGTGGTAGTGGCCTGCGCCACACAGTCACCATCACTCAAGATCCCACTGCCTTTAGCCCTTTCATAACATACGGTGACCACCTATATATTCCGCCTCTGGGGTTTATTGAGCAGAGCTATTTCCTCCCACTGGCAGTGCATCAAGCCATCAACCGTGGAGCTCTGTAACAGTTGAAAGAGAAGAGATGGACGTATGATGCAAATAACTGTTTTTACATGCTATTATTGTATGAAGTGGTGCATCTTGGAGATGGAACTTTGCAACATTTTTGTCTCTTTCTGCTAGTTTACTGGGAGATAAGCCTTCTGAGTCTATTTCTGAGTTCCTTTGTGCTGTTTGGAAGTTGCCTTTCTTGTAATGATGCCATGTTCATGCAAATGCTACATTTTCAGTTGTCCTAAATGATCAGCACCTGCAGAGGAATCTAGACAACAGTCCAGAACTCAAAGGGACGTGTCCCACAATATTTAACCCAGAGAATGCGGTGTAAACATTGTGCTCCTTAAATTCCAGCTCAGGATTGACACGTATGTGTCCCACATTATATGTATCAAAATCTATATTTTATGGCCAGATTTAGAATATGTTCTTAAGATAACATGTCCCTCATTAAAGAAAACAAATGGATGAAATCAACATAAAAATTTGAAGGTGAAAATAATTGGGCCATAAAATGTTAACATGATATATACACACACATGCATACATACATACATACAGAGAGAGAGAGAAGAAATAAAAATAGTGTATTATGCAAGATGGAACATGGCACCTGGAAATGGCAGCTGTCATTTTTATCTATATTCCTTTAATCAGAAAACAGAAACCAGCACCTAAATGCAAAGGGTACTGGGAAATAAAATCTTGTTTTTTACCTAAAAGGAAAAATTATATAGGTTGGTCAATGCATAGCATTGTTATTGTCACAACATATTTGTTTCCTATATTTCTTGCCACATTTCTACTCAAGAATATTGGTCCCTGGTTTCTGTTCCTAGGGATTTGAGACCTCTGTATGTGCCTAATGCCAGGAAATGTGGGCAAGGAATGTGGGAAAGTCTTTTAGAGAGTTTGAGACTTCTAGACCCTTTGGATTTATTATCATCACCTGGAGATTATTTCTTAGAAAAAATAAAAAGCCAGAAATTGATACTAGAGGATTTTGGAAGAGAGTTAGGGCTACGGTAACATGGGGCATGTGACGACTGGAGTGACATTTCTACAGAAGCTTTATTGAAAGATGGACCTCAAGTAGAATGAGGGGATATGAGAAAGTATGGTGAATTAGATTAAGTCCTCTTTCAAGTTAAAACACTGGTATTCCACTGACATTTTCCCCGTCCTATTAAGGTACGCCTGATTCAGGCCATGTCTTTTCAATCACTTGCTTATCTGAGAACTGGACAATTAATAAAGATGACTGATGAAAAATAGATATCTTGGAGATGTGATGTTGGAGAAGAGTGCTGAATATTCCATGGACTGCAAAAACACTCCCCCAAAACAGATATGTCTCGGAGATGGTGCAGCCAGAGTGCTCCATAGAGAGGAGCACAGTGAAGCCTCATCTCACAGACTTTGGGCATGCTGTTAGGAAAAGTTATTCCTTGAAAAAGGACATCATGCTTGGTAAAGCAGAGGGTCAGGAAAAGAGAGGAAGACTCTTGGTGAGCTGGATTGACACAGTGACTGCAGCAATGGGCTCAAGCATGAAAGATGGTGAGATTGGCACAAACTAGAAGATGCTTCACATCTGCTGTTCACAGAGTTACTATGAAGTGTACTTGCCACAAAGGCACCTACCCCAACGCCACCACCACTTGGGATCACATTTTACATGAATAATAATCAGCAAATTAATGAGAATAGTTACTTATTGGCTATCCTTAAAGTGACAAGGTTTGTGCTGGAATAATTTTTTATGTATATCTCATTTTGTAGGGTCCTAATAACACCCTGTAAGGAAAGTACTGTTATTAATTCCATTTTACAGAAGAGAAAATGAAAACTTAGAAATGGGTTAAGCAGCTGTTTTAAAAATCCCACCGTCCGGTAAGTTTTAAGCCCAAGCTACCTGCCTGCAGGATTTGCTTTCTTAAGCTTTATGCTCAGTCTCAAAGGTCTCAGCCTCAAGTAACTACAAGGCCAAACAGGCCACATCAGTTTGTGAAGAAAATCTTGTTCCCTGGTGAATTTCAGAGCACATGTCTTGTTCACAGTGGGAACTTGGCCCTGGGTTTTCAGGTCATGGTGGTTCTGAAGGCCCAGAGGAATCAGATCAACTTTTTGTTTATTAATTTTAGACAAGCCAGAATTCCAGATCTGTATGGAGAGTGCACCGACATTGACACTTTATTTGCAGGTGTTGATATCATAGTGTGGGTGAGCCTGGATGTGCCTGTGGGCCAGAATGGGCCTGTGGGCTCTGGGTTTCCAAGATTTCTCTACAGCCTCCAGCAAAGAGTGAGCAGAGCACCATGCTTGCCCTTCTCTGCAGGAGTATGGAGCTGAGCAGAGCAAGGAGGGGGCAGAGACTTCTGCCCCAAGAGGAAAGGATACGGACACCCCAACCCCCACACCCCATCCTCCACCTGCCTCACTCCACTGTATCCCAGCCACCAGAACTAGTCCTCTGTTGGGCCATCCTTCTCCCTGCAGGTAACTGTCTGCATAGGGCTGGCTGCAAGCTTTTGCAGGTGTAGGATTATATATTCAAGAGTGTTGCCAAGTCAAAAATTTAGCCCAGGGAGGCTGAGTTCCTAAACAACTGAGGTAGTGTGAAGCCAGTTTTCTAAATCAAATTCAGTTATTTCTTTCCTGAATGTGTATCTATGTTTTTAAACTTGTATGTGGTTATATAACTGATGAGAACGATGTGCAAAACTCAGGAAGTAATTGAATAACGCCTCCTGTCGTGTGAGTCAGGAGAGGTAAAGCACGAGATGGGAGCTCTGCGAGGGTGATTGATGGGGAAGCCTGGCTGCCTGTAATACTGGTGGGAGGACTCCTGAGCACATACCAAGGAGTCCTGGTGGCACCGTGGGTAAGTGCTCGGCTGCTCTTCAACCCACCAGCCACTGGCCTGGTGGAAGCTGTGGCAGTCGGCTTCCACAGAGACTACAGCCTCAGAAACCCTCTCGACAGTTACACTCTATTGTATAAGATGCCTGTTAGTTTGAATTGACTCAATGACAAGGAGTTAATTCTGAGCATATGCTGTGCTATTCTTTAAGCCGGGAGGCGCATGGATGGGTGTTGGGCTGGCACACGGAGTGAGGAAAGAACGCTATCCATTAGGGCCAGGACAATCTGAACTGTCCTAAAATCTCTTCTTGGAACTCATTGTACACTACAACATGAAGAGTGAACTCTATGTGAACCATGGACTTCAGTTAAAGATGTTGTTATTGGAATTAGAAGCCATTAAGCCACTCCCATCTCTGAGCAGCCTTACATACAACAGGATAAAACCTTGTATGGTTATGTGTTTCCCTCCCTGTTACCATGGTGTGTCTCTCTGGGCGTCTTCCTCAAGCTCACTGGCCCTTTACCTCACAAGATGTCCTCATTTGTCCCCATGTGACACCTCCTGATGATGTGTCCACAGCAGATGATTTGGACAGTGTTCTCGGGGTGACCCCCTAAGGTTTCACTGGCTAATGTTTGTAAGTAGGTTGCCGGGTCTTTCTTCCTAGTGCCACCGAAATGGGTGAGTTTCGCTGAAACATAGTAAGAAACTCTGCTGGTGTTTGACATCCCAGTGACTCAGATTCCAGCAGCATGTTGTTGTGTACCTTCGAGATGGAACCAACCTAGAGCTGACCCTCCAGTGATTTTCAGAGACAGTAAATTGCATGGAAAGTATTTGCCTAGCTTTCGCCTGGTTGGAACTGCATTTGTTTGTATTGACAGCACAATTCCTTACCATTAAGCCACCAGAGCTCCTCCATCAGCATGTTGTTGTTGTTGATTGCCATAGAGTTGAGCACGGCCCTTAGTGACCCTATGAACAAAAGACCTAAAGCCCTTCTATAAGTATCATCGTTTCTCCAAGTTCATAGTTTCCAGAGGCATGTAGTTTAGGAAGTGGATGCCACTCCTTCTTCCAAACCTGTTTTACAACTGGGAGCTCCACCAAACACTGTACACTATGGTTAGCCATTATGGCATTTGACACACCACTGGCACCACGTTCAGCATCACAACAAACCCCGATTATCTCATCAGCATAGCATGGTGAAAACTACCACAATATGCAGAATAGTTAATAATCTAATTAATAATTGTGAACCAGTATCAGTGTTGGTTCATCAGTTGCAACGGATATATTTCAGGCATGAAAGCTTCTACTAAGAGAAACTGTTGGGGAAAGGAAGGGGATAAATGGGAACTCTAGGTCCTTTCTGAACAATTTTTAGTACACCTAAAACTTATTTAAAAAGCGAAATCTCTTAAAAAATGATTTAAAAAGAAGCACACAAAAATCCTGAATAATTCCCATTGAGACCCTCAAGAAGCACCTTATTTTCATATTTTAGGTTCTTAAATGACTATACCTTTGCTTAGTAATATAACTAAGGGGAGAATTTTATTTTAATTGGGCCAGCCATTCTTTTTTCCTCTATATCTTGGGATTTTTTGGGGGGTGGGAGAGGCAAGGAGAATGTGTGAATAATATGTAATTACTCAAAGCAATACTGAAAATTCTGATAAGCCGAAGATACCATGTTTAGCAGTGAGCTGTTTAAGGAAGTTGGCGCCCGTTCTGGAGTGGCTCTATGGGCCTTTATCAGTGGTGTTCTGTAGGAAGTGTAGGAGAATGGGCTCCTGGCTCCTCCCTGGGCCTCAGGGTCCTCAGAGAGACAAGGTGGACACCCAGGAACCAGGCAGCAACTCATGAGGTGCAAGGAGAGGTGATGAAAGACCTAAAGGAGCTATGCAGAGGGGAAGTGATTGTAAAGTCCAGAGAAGGGAGAAAACTGTGTGGGAGGGCCCAGCTGGGGAGAGTGTCAGAGAGGAAGAAGCCTGGAGGAGGCCTGCAAAGCCTTGACAGAGGGTAGGGTGTGACTGCAGAAGGTCCCTAGAGGGCTTTGTAAGTCAGCAGATAGCAGGCACACGTGTCTGACGGGGTAATTCATAACACGTGGCTGCTGAGTGAAAAGTCTTGTACTCTCTTGCTCCGACTCATAGTGTTCCTTCATCCGGTTTCCAGAGATGTAAATTGTAATGGGAGGAGACTGCTCATCTTCCTCCCAAGCAGTGACTGGCTAAGTTCAGTCGTCGAGAGGTGCAGCCTTTGGGTGAGCAGCACATCTCCCTGTGCACGATGGCACCAGAGCTCCTCAGTGAAACGCAGCTGGTTCAGACCGAGCAGCCACCTGTGAGGAAGGTGGGCAGCCTCTAGTGGTTTCCAGACTCGGAACTGACCGGACAGCAGTGAGCTAGGTCTTAGATCTGTGTGTTGATGGGAGGGCAGTGATAGTCAGAGGCAGAATTCTTGCCTTCCATGCCAAAGACCTGGGAATGTTTGAATAGTTTCAGGTGAACTTCCAGACTGCCATGAGCAGAGAAGAAAGGCTTGGCAGTATACTTCAAAATATGGCCACTTGCAAACTCTTTCCAGAGAGGGCTGATTGGCAGCTAGTCATGGGACGGCATAGTATTGGGCGTGGGATCACCATAAGAAGCAGGGGTTGGGGGGCTGGATCGCAGTTGTCAACAACCACCTGTATTACTAACGTGCTGAGGCTTGGACATAGATTGGTTGATTTCAGGGAAAGAAGCTGATGACTGTCAAATCACTTATCTTCTTACTTGACCCTTCCATGGTTCCCAGTCACTGAGGATATGAAATCCTCATCATTCGGTGCCACTCTGACCTGGCCTTACTGCTTCAGGTACCTGAATTCCTTCAGGGTACGTCTCAAAACTCTAAAACTCTTGGGTATATTCCTTTCTTGTCTTGGAGCCTCTGTTCATTCACGTGGTAACTTTTCCCCTCAATTTTTTTTCTCTCTCTGGCTTCTTTTCTTTCTGGTTTCAGATCAAATCCCACATTCTAAGAGAGGACTCTTCATATTATTATTCTGTCATCTTTATCTTATTTGTCCTACACTAAAATGAAAAGGTATGGAGACAGGACACATCCCTGGCATGAACACCCATGCCAAGTTTGAACCATGCAGTGTTTCCTTGCTCTGTTCTGACGACTGCCTCCTGGTCCAAGTGTAGGTTTCACATAAGCATAATCAAGTGTTCTGGGACTCCTATTCTTTTCAGAATTAGCCACAGTTTAATGTGATCCACACAGTCTTTCCATAAACAATGGAACACAGATAGACTTTTATCTGGTACTCTCTGTTTTTAGCCAAGATCTATCTAACATTAGCTATAATATCCCTAGTACCATGACCTCTTCAGTTTGCTAGGCTCCACGGCCAACACTCTTGGCACCAGCAGCCAGGAAATAAAAAAGCGTATCGCGATGGGAAAGTCTGCTGTTAGGGACCTCTCTAAAGTACTCAAGAGCAACGGTATCTCTCTGGAGACTAAGGTGCGCCTGACACAGACCATGGTCATTGCAGTCACTTGTTATGCATCAGAGAGTTGGACAATGACTAGGGAGGACAGAAGGAGAATTGACTGCCAACAAAACAAACAGATTCATCCTGGAGAGGGTTAAACCAGGCTACTCCTTGGAGGCAAGGATTCTGGGGCTTTGTCTGACATACTTTGGACATGTTGGACATGTTGTAAGGAGGGACAGGTCCTTGGAGAAGGACATCATGCTTGGGAGGGTGGAGGGACAATGCAGGAGGCGAAGACCCTCTATGAGGTGGATTGATTCAGTGACTGGGGTAATCGGGATGGGTGTGGCAGAGGCAGTGCGATTGGCACAGGACAGGGCAGGGTTTAGGGCTGTTGTACATAGGGTCGCTATGAGTCGCAGACGACTTGAGGGCACATAACAACAACAACAACAACCATGACCTCTTTTAAACCTACCCTGCACATCTGGCAGTTCTCTGTTGATGTGCTGTTCCAGTAGTTTTTGGATAATTTTCAACAGAATCTTGTTTAATTTTCAACAGAATCTTGTTTGCGTGTGTTCATGATATTGTTCAATAATTTCTGCATTCTATTGGGAGACCTTTCTTTGAAATTGGAACAAATATGGATCTCTTCCAGTCAGTTGGCCAGTGGTTGTCCTCCAGATTTCATGGCACAACTTGGTGAGTACATCCAGGGCAGTGTCTGCTTGTTGAAGTATGTCAGTTGATATGCTGTCCATTCCTGGGGCCTTATTTTTTGTCAATTCTTTCAGAGCTTCTTGAACTTCCTCCTTCATTACCACAGGCTCTTGTTCATACGTTGTTTCACGAAATTCTTCTGTGTTATCCGGTTCCTTTTGGTACAGTGACTCTATACTCCTTCCATCTTCTTTTAATGCTTCCTAGATCATTTAATATTCTGCTGAAAGCATTCTTAAGTATTGCAACTTAAAGCTTGAATTTTTCCTTAGTTCCTTCAGCTTAAGAAATGCCAAATGAGTTTGGCCCTTTGTATTTCTGATGCTAGCTCTTTGCACATTTCATTCTAATACTTTGTCCCATGCTCCCCTTTGAAATCTTCTATTCAGCTCCTTAATTTCTTGATTTCCTGCGTTTGCTACCAGCAGCCAGGAAATCAAAAGAGAAATTACATTGGGAAAGCCAGCTGTCAGGGATCCATCCAGAATACTGAAGAGCAATGATGTCATTCCGGAGACTAAGGTACACCTGGTCCAGGCCATAGTCTTCTCAATTACTTGCTATGCATCAGAAAGCTGGACAACGGCTAGGGACAATAGAAGGAGAATTGATGCCTTTGAGCTGTATGCCAGAGAAGAATATTGAATATACTATGGACTGCTAGGAGAACAAACAGGTTTGTCCTAGAGAGGGTGAGACCAGGCTGCTTCTTGGAGGCAAGGATTCTGAGGTTTTGTCTGACATACTTTGGACATGTTTCAGGGAGGGAGCTGTCCTTGGAGAGGGACATCATGTTTTGGAGGGTGGAAGGATAGCACGGGAAGAGCAAGACCCTGAATGAGATGGATTGATTCAGTGACTGGCTTAATGAGGGTAGATGTGTCAGACACAGTAAGGTTGGTACAGGATAGAGGAGGGTTCAGAGCTGTTGCACATAGATAAGGCTGCTATGAGTTGCAAGCAACTCAACGGCACATAACGACAACAAGAACCCTGACGTGAGTCATGGCCCAGTGGTAGAAGAGTTGCAGTGCCACCCCAAAAGCAGACATCTTGTTATCCGACCAAGGGGAAAGATGGGAAGTTTCTTTCCATGCAATTTACAGCCTCTGTAGACCTCCTAGATGGCCAGCTAGGAGTCAGTTCCTACTTGATGGCTCGTAACAGCAACATAATTTATATTCCTATTGTTTACTTGGAGTTACCTGCCTCTACTGTATTATGACAATGAAATACTGTTACATAAATGTACACTTTAAAATATATTTATCACCCCATGGTTATTTGGGTCCTCTAGTCAAGGCTTCCCCGGCTGCTATTAAAGCAATTGTTGAGGCTTTAGCCTCATCTCAGAGCTCACATGGGGAAAGTTCCCTTCCAAGCTGTTGAGATTGTTGATAGAATTCTGTTGACTTGCAGCCTGTTAGACTGAGGAACTCCACGTCTTGCTATTTGATTGTTGATGCAGATCACACGAGCCTCCCTGATAAGGCTGCTTGCTTTGTTACCAGCACCAAATGACAGAATCGTCATGCAAGACACACATTACAGTCTTATGTATCATAATCACAGAAGTGATGCCTCATCATCTGTGCATATTAGGTTAGAAGCAAGTCACTAAGTCCTGCCCGAATTCTAAGATGTGAAATGATAACACGAATGTTAGCGCCAAGGGGTAGGGATTCATGTTAAGTTTCTGTGACACTTTCTAAACCTCCAATAGTATTAAAAACTCATCTCCTACTTCATAACTGACCCTCCAGCAGATATTCTGAGGCTGTAAATGAAATGAGAGTAGATGGTGCATCTTTTTCCTGAGGAGCCACTTGGTGGATTCAGTCCTGCAGAGCTACATGACCTTTGATTTCACAGGGCTGCTGCCAATGTCCTTAGCTGTCAGAGCTTCCTTAATAGCATAAGCATTTCCTGAAAATAGAAAACTTGCTTTTCATGGTTTCTTGGTGGAGTTCCCCCCGCTTTCTCCCCTTCTCATTGCTCTGTCTTTATCCACCAGGAGCTTTGTGATGTGCTTAAAGCCCTAGGCTGCTAACGGCACGGTCAGCAGTTTGAACCCACCAGCTGCTCCGTAGGAGAAGGGTATGGCAGTCTGCCTTTGCCGTTTTTACAGCCTTGAAACCCCTGTGAGACAGTTCTCCCCTGTCCCGTAGGATTGCGATGAGTCTGAATTGACCCAACAGCAATAAGTTTGGCTCGATTTAATTCTTATCTACAAACACAGTCCCAGGTTCAGAAGAGATGTTTAATAAAGGAGGGGGGGGGTGTTGAAAAGAAGGAAAGAAAAGATAATTTCTTCTCTTGCTTGATTGAAGGAAGACGGTGCCTCTCCTACCACATACTTTACTGGCTAAACACATCTATTTGCAGTTACCCTAAAGCAGTGCCTTCAGGCTTTTGCACATACTGTTTCTTTTTTTACCTGTACTTCTATTGCTCCCTCACATATTTCTTTGCATACTTGCCTATGGACAAATGATTATTGAGTTCTCAAGAAAAATATCACCTCTTTATGGAAGCGTCTTATAACTTAAGAGCTCTTCTCTATATTATTTTTTTTAAGATTTTGTTTCTACCTCTAGCATGTTGTTGTTATTAGGAGCTGTCTAGTTGCGTATGACCCCTAGTGACCCTAAAACAACAGATCTACACCCTGTCCTATCCTGCACCATCCTCACATTTCCTGACACAGTAGAGCTCATTGCAGCAGTCACTGTGTCAGTCCGCCTGATTGAGGGTCTTCCTCTCTTTCATCGACCCTCTGCTTTTCCAAGCATCCTGTCCCTTTCTAAGGAATAGCCCCTGTTAACAACATGCCTGAAGCATGTGAGGTAAAGCTTTATCATCTTTGCCCTCAAAGAACACCCTAGCTGCACTTTCTCCAAGACATATTTGTTTGTTCTTTTGGCAGCCTATGAGATGTTGGGTACTCTTCTCCAACACAATAGCACAAAGGCATCGATTCTTCTGTGTTCCTTATTCATTGTCCAGATCTCAGATGCATGGCAAGTGAAAGAGCATGGCCTGCATCAGTTGTACCTTAGTTCTCAAACTGACATCATTATTCCTCAATAATTTGGAGAGGTTTCTAACTGCAGACTGAACAACTATATGTTGGACAATATCCCTCTGGCACAGTGTAGAGTTAAGAGTCTATAATCCATTGAGGAAATCTGATCTTTACACTATTATTATAAAGTTTTTTGGAACACAGTCACATTTATTTACATATTGACCTTGCTATTTTTACACTAGAACAGCAGATCTGAGTAGTTCTTACAGAGACAGTCTAGCTGTAGATGGTTTAATTTGTCTAGTTTAGCTCTGAGAGAGAGAATACATGCGCTCTAACCCTTTCAAAAAAAGTTTACCAGTCCCTAGTTCATAGTGATTGTCACACTTTATGGTAGCTGCCCTTTGTTTTGTCCCTATTAATTTATGAGTTTCTTAAAAACATGGATCATTACATTATTGTTCATAGCTTTATAAATAGCATTAATACAGCACCTGAAACTTAATGACCAAAGTATATTTGTTCAATTAGTGATAAAATGAATGGTGCATAGCATAAGTCAGAAATGGGAAACAAGAGGAAAAGTTAAATTAGACATTTTTAAGAAAGGTTAACTTAGAGGTATGAGTTGGTGCATGGGAAACACAGAGATACTTGTAGAACTCAAGACTGTCAGCAATGGAGACGTTAACAGTCCCTAAACCAGAAGACACACTAGCTTTCTGGAACCAGGAGAGTCCTGAAGAGCAGGAGCTGTGACCCTGGGTGAAGAAGTGTGCTTATCTTCAGAGAGGAAACCAGGACAGTGAATTCCATCTCCTTTGTACTCTTTCTCTATTCTCCTGTTGAAGTGAAAGGGCACAGGAACTGGCCCTGTAATGAAGCCCATTTAGGTCGGCCTCCCACTTAACAGGGATGTGAAAGGCAGATAATTGAAATGAAGGCCAAAGCCCTTCTTTTAATTTGCACTGACCATCTTGGAATTTCTTTGCTGGTGGTAATGGGGTCAAACTGGAGTATTCATCTTCTTAATCCTGGTACATTTTACCCCTTCCTGATCCAGATTCCCTAAATCAGGTTATGCATCACTCGTAGGAGCTTCCTTCGGCAATAGGAGTCTGCCTTGTCCTTGGACTCCTATTCTCTGTGAGTTTTGCCGTCACTACTGCTGTCACCACTTCTCCACAATAATTTCTTTGCTTTTTCTACTAGGAGGTCTTCTGCCTTCTAGATATGCATGGTCTCGATAGTCCTCATGCCCACTCTTTGATTTTGCATATCCTTATATCATTTTATAGACACAGTGACTACCACAATGGTGTTGAGCATGGGAGAAATCATGAGCATGGCGCAGGATAGGGCAGGGTTCAGATCTGTTGTTCATAGCGTTGCTAGGAGTCATAGTTGACTTGGTGGCACTTAACAACAACAACAATATTTTTTCTACAAATATCTCATAAATCTTAACTCATTTCCACAACTAAACTTGAGGCTTCTGAGGACAAAGACCACACTACGTTCCTTTAATTTAGCACATTTGCTTCTGGACTCCAAAATATGAGTGTTACAGATTTCAAGTTGACTGGACTCAGTAGTCCATATGATGTACTTGGTGCAAAAAAAGTTGAGTATTTAGCTGTTTAACTGAAAGGTGGGCAGTTTTGTTCTTCTCAGAAACACCTCAGATGAAAATCCTGGAGATCTAATTTGGAAAAATTGGACACCGAAAACCCTGTAGATGGTTTTACTCTAACTCAGATGAGGCTACTGTGAGCTGGAAACACTGAAGTGGTGGCTGGTGTTCTAGGTCGTGTCATCCCCTTCTGAGGCATTGGAAGTGCTGCTAAGCCTCAGACCCACTCACTTCTGCCCACTAGTGTATTTGGGACCCATTACCTTATAAGACAGCTCTTATACACTTACCCTTTTGTGATTGGAACAACTCAGAAAAGGTGCTCTATGAAATCTTCACTGTTGCAGAAAAACATTTTTGAAGTCTTTCTAACCTGCACAGTTATATACTCATTCTGCCGTTGTTCCCCATGGGTGAAAAATGCATCATTCCAGATTCAATTTAGAACATACTGCCTCAAACACTTTCTCCCTTGAATCCCTTTGTAACCCTGTAGAACTTTACAAAAGTCATAAAAACACCGTCACCAATTGGACTTCAAACTGATTGGCATCAGGTTGGAACCTACTCATAGCTGACCCTCCGGTGGGTTTTCAAAGGCTGTGCACCACAGGGAAGGAGTTTGCCTACTTTTCATTCTCAGACTCGATGGTGGAATTACTTGATACATTTAAATGACTTTCCCAAAGTCACACAGCCAAGAAGAGAGGAAGCTGAAACCCGATTCTACATCATCTGTGTTTACAATTGAAACCCGTTCTCCGTACTGTGCTGCTTCTCTGGAGGTTGTTTCTTATGCCTCCCCCTTCCCAGATGTTCCTTGGCTAAAAGAAAGTTTTGTAGGAATGCCACAATTAATAAAAAAAGAAGGGTATGAATATGCATATGCCAAGATAGAGACATGTGGCCTGCCCTAAGAAACCTCATTTTTTGTTTCAGTTTTTCCAGTGTTACTCTGAATTCTCCTTCCTCTCCACTCTACCCAAGGTGTCAAACAGATGTGAAAATGCCACAGAGATCCAAGTCACAGCATCAGTTTATGATTCATTGATTGGGATGGGGGAAAATAATGCAGATTACCATGGAAATGCCTGTTTGTGCTGGCAGTATGGTGGGTAATGAGCAACATGGCAGAGACCAGGCGTGGGCAAACCACCCAAGATAGCCCTTCCCCCTTGATTTTGTGTAAAGACTTAGCACTCCCAGTGACTCTAACTTCAGTTAGTAGGAAATGTGCCCTCTTGACTAGAATGGGGAGCATTGAAGTGACCAGGAACATCTCTGTTTTTTCAAGCATGGAGATGGCAAATTCTGTTCTACTCTGTTCTTTATTTCATGTACTGTTTCTTCATTCAAAAAATAACCTGGCACATCTAAAGATGTTTTGTTTCTGGAGGTAGATGAGCAGAATAATGTGATGGTTAATACATGGCTTCCTGTTCAAGATATTAGACTCAAATTGCAGTTTATTACTCTTCATGGTTGTGGAGCTCCATAGCAAGTTTCTATAGGTGAAAAGAAAAAATCATAGACATAGATGCTTTTAAGTCAGAGTAAGGGATGGGAGAGACTTGTCTCACTTCAAAACCCAGTTGCCTCCTGACCTTCTTCACACTCTGTGTATCTATGTGTGTAGGAGGTAGTAGTGGTAGCCATAAAGCAGCCAAGTTCTAGCCAAGGGACAGCTCCTTTCTCTTTACTGATTTTCTAAGCCACTGTCACTACAAGCAGGTACCATGGAGTCTGTGTTGTAGTGATGCTACAAGGGAGAGGAAGAGTGGTGGAACCACTGCTGGCGCGGGCACTACACCAGCCGCAAGACGCACCCTTTTCTTTCTCACAGAACACTAGCTATTATTAACAGGGAGGCTCTTGAGATCCATCAGCTGGCACAAAGTTTAAGAAGTGATGGAATCACCTCCTCTAGGTGTACCGAGATTTTAGAGTAGAAGCAAGAAAAGCCTGCATTCACGGAGAATTTATCACATACAGTGTTAGCCCTGGTGGTTTAGTGGTAAGGCATTTTGCTGTCAAATCAAAGGCAAATGATTGAATCCACCAGCTGCTCCAAAGGAGAAAGACAGGCAGTCTCCTTTCAGTGTGATTTGCAGCCTCTGAAAACTCATTGGAGGGTCAGCTATGAGTCAATTTAAATTCAAAGGCACGCAATAACAAGTGTTAAGTGCCAGTGGTGATCGGTCTATGGCAGAATTCTCCCCTCCTACTTACAGGAGTCCTGAGTTTGATTATTGGCTGCTACCTCTCATGAATAACCACCACTCACATGCTCTTGTTTCAGCAGAGGTGTTCCCATGGTGCTGAACAGATTGCATTGGAGCTTCTAGCCTTGGGTGGATGAGGAAGAAAGACCTGGTGATCTCCTTCTAAAAACTAGTCAGTGAAAATCCAATGGGTCACAGTGGATCACAATGGATTTAACTACAGGCCTTCCTGGGGATGGCACAAGATCTGACAGCATTCCTTGCATTGTACATGGGTGGCTATGAATGGGCAGCTGACTCCACAGCAGCTAACGACAATACTCCCCATCTCATCTAACCCTCATATAAACCTTCAGGTCTAGGCTGTGACCTTGACTTTGTAGAGGGGAAACTGAGCCTCAAAGACGAGCTGAGTGACTTAACATGTTCATGAGAGAGCAGGACAGGGATTCGATGAGAACTAGTTACTCCAGACAACTCAGGCTTTACAACACAGGCTGTGTGCTGGAGGCCACCTCAGTAGTCTCGTCTCCCCCAAGTCTTTAGCATTTCAGCAGCACATCCTGTGCCTCTTTACATAATAAATATTAATTGACAGTATTGGTGCATCCACCACTAGCCCAAACTGCTGCGATCTCATGCTGTGTCCTGGTAATTAAACTCATGGTTGCATTGTCATATTCACAGTTGTCACCGTCTCCAGACATCCATCCCAATGCAGACGTGAGGCAAGAATAATACTCGTGGTAATTATGAACACTCACAGATTCCTTTCTCTGTGCTGGTTTCTAACTCTTGGGTGAGCATGCCTTCTATGTGTCTGCTTGTGTGAGTCTTGCTTGGCTTTTATTAGTCCTCAACTGAGTTTTAGAATTTGAAATATTGCCTCTCCCCATCACAGGCTCTAGTTAAAAAGACAATTTTATTGCAGATTTTATTGGTGGTGTTAGATGTGGTAGAATTGGTCCCTGATTCATAGCGACTTCGTGCCCTCTTCTGTGCCATCTATACATCTCTGTAGATCAAAGCATTGTGATCCTAAAGCTTTTGTGAATTGATTTTCAGAAGTAGACTGTCAGTCTTTCTTCCAAATTTTCCTTAGCCTAGAAGTTCTGCTGAAACCTATTCTGAATCCTACCCACACATCAGCCTCCACTGACAGACGGGTCATAGCTGTACATGAGGCGCATTGTCTGGTAATCAAATGTCGTTTTCCACATAAAAACTCAAAGCTCAAATTCACTGTGCTCAAGTGAGAACTGACTCATAACTGACTTTTCAGCAGTTTTCAGAAGCTATAAATCATGAGAGGAGATTGCCCATCTTTCTCCAGCACAGCTGCTGGTGGATTTGAACCCCCAGGGGCACCATCTTTGGGTTCACAGTGCAATTCCCAAATACTCTACCACTGAGCCATTACAGCCAGCAACAGCTGTTTTAGGAATTTGGGAACAGACTGAAGAAGGGAATTAGGGATCAAGGTTAGACAAGGACTTACTTGATTTTTATCTCAGTAGGATTTTCAGTCTCAGGACCATAACCCTTACTCAAATTTATTTTTCCCCATATAAAATGCTATAATATTATTATTTTTAAATTCTTTCTATGTATTTGGATAGCTTACAGATTTTTCTGAGGTGTGATTGTAGGATGACTGCATTAAGGATTGACTAGAAAAACCATCATGTGGTGAGCTATTGGATGAAAATCCATCATTGGGAAAACAGTCACTTAGTATCAAAATGTCCTGTGGTAAAGCAAAGCCATTTATAGATTCATTTTTTCAAGGGGCAAAATCCTAAAAAGTCTTTGTAAGGAAGATGTGGCAAATGGAAATTCCTTGTCTAGTATTCATTACTAGTCTAGTATTTGTCTAGTATTCATTCCTTGTCTAGTATTCATTACTAGTCTAGTATTACTTGTCTAGTATTCGTTGTCAAGGACTGCAGCCTCCAATATGGATTGAGGTTCAATGTCAAGAAGACAAAGACTCTCACCATTGGACCAATTGGCAGCATCAGAATGGATGGTGAAGAGATTGAGATTGTTCACAGCTTCAGTTTGCTTGACTCCACAGTCAACACTCTTGGCACCAGCAGCCAGGAAATCAAAAGGTGTATTGCCATGGGAAAGTCAGCTGTTAGGGACCTCTTCAAAGTACTGAAGAGTAATTGTGTCTCTCTGGGTGTCTCTCTGGAGACTAAGATGCATCTGATACAGGCCACATAATCATTTGTTATGTGTCAGAGAGTTGGACAATGACTAGGGAGGATAGAAGGAGAATTGATGCCTTTGAGCTGTGGTGCTGGAGAAGAGTATTGAGGGTACCATGCACTGCTAGGAAAACAAACAGATTCATCCTGGAAAGGGTTAACCTGGGTGGCTCCTTGGAGGCAAGTATTCTGAGACTCCGTCTAATATACTTTGGACATGTTGTGAGGAGAAACCGGTCCTTGGAGAAGGACATCATGCTTGGGAGGGTGGAGGGACGGCGCAGGAGGGGAAGGCCCTCTGTGAGGTGGATTGATTCAGTGACTGAGTTAATTGGGTTGGGGCTGTCAGGGACAGTGCACTTGGCACAGGACAGAGCAGAGTTTAGGGCTGTTGTACGTACAGTCACTATGAGTCGCAAGCGACTTGACAGCACATAACAACAACAACAGTATCCATTATTAATAATGATAAATATTATTAAATGTCTGGAGGGGTTTTTTGGACTCATTTTTCTTAGTGAAAGCTCTGTCTTGCATACTGTGGGCATGTGGCCTGGAAGGACCAGTCCTTGGAGAAAGACATCATGCTCAGAAGGTTGGAGGGACAGTGTGGGAAAGGAAGACCCAGGATGAGCTGGACTGATTCCATATATGGGACAGTGAGACTGGCTCAGGATAGGGCAGTGTTCAGAGCTGTTGTACATAGGGTTGCTATTAGTCACAGGTGACTCGATGGCACATAACAATAATAACTTCAATGAACACAGAGTATGTGTATGGTTATTCACATGATGATTCCTGACTTTGTCATGCCCTAAGCCAGGGTTTTCCTCAGCAATACTTCAACGCCCTTATCCCCAATCCCAGTACTATTATAAGTCTTTAAGTTCTTCAGTGGCTAACTCTTCTCTCTGGGATTATTTTCAGAGACACAACACTACAAATTCAGGTAGGAAGAAACCATGTTGATTCCCTTTCCTGGTTTATAAGACTAGCAAAAGTATCTGAATGAGTGTCAGATATAGTCTATACTACCATGTGGGACTATGGAATTCTTTGCGGCATGCTCTTTGCTCTTACAGAATCTGGCATCTAACTGGAAAGTAGACATGCACTTAGTTAGGTATCAACATCTATCAAGATTCTTTGTTTCTGAAGTCAGTAGAAAAGTCAGCTCAAACTGACTTAGGCCGAAGTAGAAGGCAGTGTAGATAAAGGAGCTCCTTTTACCTTGAAGTTCAGAGGCATCTGGCACCAAGCATGAGTGGATCAAGAGCTCATCTGATATCAACAGCAATTATTCTCATATTTAAAAAATCTGTTGCCTCAGACTGCCAGTGTGTTGGTTTTCTTTTCATGCAAGCTCTCGATCCATGTGGCCAGATGGTTCTGGCAACCCTTAAGAATTTAGCCACCCTAGTGGGTAGGGAGAATTAGGGCTTTGAGTCATGTATCCATTCCTGAATCAATCAGAGGGATAGAAGATTCTGATTTTCCCATATCAGGTGACCATACCTGCACATGGGAAGAGGGATCACCTTCACTTGTACCACAGAATCTGAGGGCTTGAGCAGGAGAACTCTCAAAGGAGAATGTGTTACCTGAAAAGGGGGAACAGCAGCCAGGCAGTTAAATATAACAGAGCTCTAATACATACAGAATGAAAAGCTTATTCCACACAGTGTCTTTAAGGTTAGCTGGGCTTGCTCAAGGGATATCATTAATCATTAGAATTGCCTTTCCTCCAGTCCAAGCCAGTCTAAGTTGAATAGACCATAAGTCTAACCTGCAAAACATTTGACAGGCAACATCCCTCCAGTCCAAATCAGTCTGGGCTGAATAGACCATAAGTCTAACCTGTAACAATCTGACCCTAATTTGTTCTCCATTGCAGGGACCTGGACAGAAATAATATCACCAGGATCACCAAGATGGACTTTGCTGGCCTCAAGAATCTCCGAGTCTTGTAAGTAGCAGCTGGCACTCTAGTGCATTTTCATTTTCAGCTTTTGAGCCTTGTGAAAATGTTTTACTGCTCTGACATCACACCCGCAAGCCCTGGGCAACAGAAATTCTCTACTCCACAACAGAACACCCTTCATTAGCGTGCCAAGGTGCTCACAGGTGTCTCATCCCGTGTCTCTGCTTCTGGCTGGAAAGCTTGATGATGGAAGAAGTCAGTGTCAGTAACGGGGAAAACAGAAGGCTGTAAACGAATAAATCAGCATGCCCGACTTCCAGGATGACAGCAATGTCAAGTTGACTAACCATGCTTCCATTCCATTGAGATTATAATTTCTTCTCCAGCCTGTGCATTAAATGAGCAATCAGAACAAAAGTTATTTATCTTGATTAATGGACAGGAGGGGAGGAGGGAGAAAGATAGTTAGACAGGGTCAGAACCCTTGCCGCACACCCACAGCTGTGCAGAGAGGTAGCAACATTTCAGATGGGCATTGGTGGAAGGGAGGGAGCAAGGATACCAGGTTTCATTGCTAAACATGGAACAATTTTACCCATCCCAAAATCTTGAGTGCTGCGAAGCTGCCCTAGTCATGGTCTACTGGAAAGTCTAAAGCACTCAGAGATACATAAGAGTAACAATTGGGTCATTTTTCCTTCTTGACCTTGAGATTGATTTTGACTCTTAATTTTGGCTTCAGATCTGGAAGGCCAGTGGAAACTTTGGCTACTGCTTTTATACTTTGTTGTTTCTGTGGAATCTTACTTGACAAACATTTAGCAGCCTTGAACCTGGTGGTCTCTGCTGTTTCCACCTCCCTTTTACCAGTGTTGTTACATACTGTCAAGTCAGAACCAAACTAATGCTGACCTCTCAGCAGGTTTTCAGAGGCTGTAAACTGACTGCATGCAGGGAGGTTGCCCATCGCCTTTTATAGTAGAATAGAATTTACACTGTTGCTGTGTGAATTTACATTAGTGACAGAAAATACTGGGTTCCAGTAGTAACTCTGAAGTAATTTCGGGCAAATCACTGCATCTTGTTGGACCTCAGTTTTATCATCTGTGAAATAGAGAATAGTTATACATCACTAATCACTTTCATAATTAAATTCTTTAATCATTTTAAAATTTTCATAGACTGTCTTTTTCCTCTATATAGCCTGTGAAGTATTACTTTTATGATATTGTTGTTCTGACTGAGAAGCAGTGATGAGGATAATGACCAGAATACACATACCTTTTACCATTTACCTGAGCTTTCTTTGAAATTGTTGTTGTTGAGTGCTGTCAAGTCAATTGCAACTCATGTTGACCCTGTGTACAATAGCTCTGGACCCTTGTCTATCTTGAGACAATTTCATTGTCTCCAACACACATCCCCTCATTACCCCAGTCACTGAGTCAATCCATCTCATCCAGGGTCTTCCTCTTTTGCGCTGTCCCTCCATTCTTCCAAGCTTGATGTACTTCTCCAAGGATTGGTCCCTCATGGCACCATGCCAAAAGTATGTGAGATGGAGCTTCAAAATCCTTGCCTCTAAGGAGAGGCTGGGTTTTACCCTCTCTAGGACAGACCTCTTTGTTCTCTTAGCATTTTATACTCTTTTCAGCACCCAACTCAAAGGCATCAAGTCTTCTTCTATCATCCTTAGTCATTGTCTAGCTCTCTGATGCATAGCAAGTAATTGAGAAGACTGAAAACAGCAGTACACGGCTTGGATTGGGCACAATTTAGTCTCTAGCCTGACATTGTTGCTATTTAATGTAAAGAGGTCCCTGACAGCAGAGTTTCCTAATGCAATTCATCTTTTGATTTCCTGACTGCAGGTGTCAAGAATGTTTATTGTGGAGCCAAGCAACCTGAAGCTGTTGATAATCTCAGTCTCTTCTCTATCTATCATGATGCTGCCATTTGAGTTCATAAGAATCTTTGTTTACCTGGTGTTGAGCTTCAATTCATATTGAAGGCTGAAGTCCTTCACCTTCTGTATCAAATGCCTGAGGTCCTCCTCAGTTTCAGCAAGCAAGCCTATGTCATCTACCTATTGCATGTTGTTGATACATCTTTCTCCAATCCTGATGCTATATACTTCCTTATATAGTCCAGCCTCTCAGATTACCTATTCCACATGTAGATTGAAAAAGTTTGGAGATAGGATGCATCCCTGGCATACACTTTTTCTGATTTTGAATGATGCAATGTTCCTTTTCTCTGTTTCGATGACTGCCTCCTGGTCCAAGTATAGGTTTTGTATAAGCAGTCAAGTGCTCTGGGATTCTCATTCTTCTCAAGGTTAGCCACAATTTATTGTGATCCACACAGCCAAATGCCTTTGCATAGTCAGGGAACCACAGGTAGATATTCCTCTGGTATTCTTTGCTTTCATCTAAGATCACTTTAACATTGGCTGTAATGTCCCTAGTACTACGACCTCTTCTAAACCCAGCCTGCACATCTGGCAGTTCTCTGTTGATGTACTAGTCGTTTTTGGATACTCTTCAGTGGAATCTTGTTTGCATGTGACATTAATAATATTGTTCAGTAATTTCCACACTCTATTGGACCACTTTTTTTTCAATGGGAATAAATATTAATCTCTTACAGTCAGTTGGCCAGGTAGTTGTCCTCCATATTTCTTGGCACAAACTGATGAGCACATCAGGGCAGTATCTGTTTTAGGAAATATTTCAGTTGGTATTTTATCAATTCCTGGGGACTTTTTCTTGAGGGGGGGCTTTAGGTAGGGGTTTTTTTGCCAATTCCTTCAGAGTGACTTGAACTTCCTCAATCACCTCTTTCATCATTGGCTCTTGATCATATGTTGTTTCATGAAATTCTTCTGTGTCAGCCAGTTCTTTTTGGTGTAATGACTCTGTGTACTCCTTCCATCTTTTGATGCTTTTTAGGTCATTCAGCATTCTGCCCACAGCATCCTTAACCATTGCAACTTGAGGCTTAAATTTCTTCTTCAGTTCCTTCAGCTTAAGAAATGCTGAGCAAGTTTGTCCCTTTTGATTTTCCAACTCCAGATCTTTGCACATTTTATTATAATACTTTGCTTTATCTTCTCAGGATGTCCTTTGAAATCTTCAGTTGGCATTTTTAACATCTTAATTTCTTTCCTTTGTTATGGCTTCTCAATGCTTTAGTGAAATAGACTCTATTCCAACATCCATCTTTGTCTTTTCTTGTTCTTCTGTCTTTGTAATGAGGCACTATTGTTAGTAACTTTTTACAACAAAGGGAAAAAAAGACATGTGTAGGTTGATGTTTGTCAGCTTCATGCCAGAGGGAGAAGAGAGTGAAACTGTTAACTTCCACTTACTTGGTTCCACAATCAACTCTCTTGGCATCAGCCATTAGGAAATCAAAAGATGAATAGCATTGAGAAAGCCTCTTGTCAGTAACCACTCTGGAGTACTGAAGAGCAAAGATGTCAGTCTGGAGACTAAAGTGTGACTGATACAGCCCATGGTCTTCACAGTTACTTGCTATGCCTCAGAGAGCTGGACAATGTCTAAGAATTACAGAACACGAATTGATGCTTTGGAGTTGTGGTTCTGGAGAAGGGTGTTGAACATGGACTGCCAGGAGAACAAACAAGTCAGTACTGGAGAGGCTGGAACCAAGTTGCTCTCCGGATGCATGGATTTTGAAGCTTCATCTCACATACTTTGGGCATGTGGCCAGAAGAGACCAGTCCTTGGGGAAGGACATCATGTTTAGAAGGCTGCAGGGGCAGTGCAGGAGAGGAATACGCTGGATGAGTGGTTTGAGTCAGTGTCTGGAGAAATGGAATTAAGTCTGTTGGAGATAAGACTGGCTTAGGATAGGGCAGGGTTCAGAACAGTTGTACATAGGGTTGCTATGAGTCACAGATGACTCAATGGCACATAAGAACAACAACATATGTTGATATTATGCATTACATTGTTTCCCCATTAAAAAGATATCTGTTTGATTCCTGACCCTTTTACTCTAGGAAGTGAACCTTGTGCTCCTGGATGTATGCCTATTTGCAAATAGGGTTTATATTTTCATATGTTATAAGTTGATTCTAGAGTGAGAGTGGATCCTAAACTTAATCAGTTCTAAGTTATAAAAGAGCAAATTAGATATAGATTAACACATAGGTGAATATGGATGTCATTTGAATATTGAGTACAAGTTAAGGAATTTGCTCTTATAGGGAGTCTTAGCTCTTGGGGAATCAGACCCCTAACTGGAGAGTAGGCAGACAGTTAGCTCTCTACCCTTAGAGACCAAGGAATGCCTGGGACCTGGGACTTCGAGCAAAAAGGCAATCAACGTGGCCAAGACCCTTCAAACTAAAAAGAAATGTAATTGCTGTTGAGTTAGAACTACTCTTACTTGACTCCCCAGCAAGTTTTTGGCGGCTGTACAGTAGAAGGTTGTTGGTCTTTACTCAGTGGAGCCACTGGTGGATTTGCATAGTTGTCACTTTTGGGTTAGCAGTGCAGCTCTCTGTGGGCTTTGTTGCCGTAAGACTCCACTTTGACTATTAGCCTCCAGCACTGTGCAAGAATGAAATGCTATTCTTTAAAGCCACCCACTTATGTGGCAGTAAGACACTCAGATAAATAATTCTATCTCCACATATAAGGTAGCTGAAATTAGTATCCTGACTGTGCACTTTCTGTCTTCCTTTCAATACTCTATTTATTTGCAGTGTGGGATATTTAGAAAACTATGTGGGTAATGGCATATTTGTAAGTGCAGTACTGAAATACAATAGCTTACCTGAGTTTACTGAGCTCCCAGGATCCTAATGCTAGATGTGTTCTTTACTGATGCACTTTGCTGTTCTTCTCTGTCCCGCACCTGCCTTCCTCCTTCCTCTATCAAGTGACTGGCAGTCCTAACTACAGTGTAGTTCACAGATGGGGTTAGAGTCAGGGATGAGGAACTTCTTTGCCACATTTTGGGATAACTTCTATTGAAGAGCATAAGCAATAAACTTCTGATTCTAGAGAACTTGCCAATTTAAAAAAATAGTTAGCTTCTCTTTTTTTCCTTTTTTCTTCCCCTTGCCTCTGTGAGAGATCGTTTGTCTCACAAGTAAAAAAATTCACTATGTTTTTTTAACAAAGTTACAACTAACCGGTTCGTTTTCTTACTGTGAAGCCAGAAAGGCTAATAAAAATTCCATTTTTTTTATTTGCTTTCAGCAAATCGAAAGTTCAGATAATCACAGAAGAATGCATTCATACCCTCTGGATGGTCAGCAACATTGCCATGGCTGCAGTTTGTCTTTTGGTTTATTTGGGACTTTTCTTTTTTTTTTCAATTTTTTAATTAGAAATACCAAAAATCCTCCACCTGCCCTCACTTTTATCAACTCTATTAATAAACCATACTTCATTATCTTTCTTATCAACTCTAAAGACAATCCCATTCAAGTGGCCTTTTATTACTGTACAAGAATCTATTAGATGGGCTAACTCAAATGCTTTCTAAGACCAATAAAATATCCTGACGTTTTATCTGTATTTCCACTTTATCTGTTCTTCTTAGCTGAGTAACCTAGACAGCTGTCTTTCTTAAAAGCTTTCATCACACCTTGGAACATTCCCTGTATCTGTTTCTTATTTACAATTTACAGTGAAGCCAGAAAAAGATTCCGTTATCTTGAATGATTTGAGCTTGCCACCCATTTCCATGCAGCATTGTTAATAGGGCACAGGTGAATAGGTGAAAGCAGATAAAACAGATGGGAAATCTCCAGTCTCACCTCAGGGCAATTTCCCTTAAAGTAGGCGCATTTAAAGAGAAGATATAAGAAATGCCCATAATAATTCTTCTTCCCACGGAGTGGGAGTAGGAAAAAGGTCTTATGTGGTGGCAACAATTATATTCCCTTTCTCATTTGTCTGTTTTAAGCACTTTTCTATGCCCCCAGTGTGGGATCTATCTTTATCCCAGCTGGTATTAAACTCCACCCCTGGCATAATCACACAAGGCAAAAGGCACTCCGGTTAAACTCCACCAGTCATCATCACATGGAGCTATTTCCGATTCTGATCTAGTGCTTAAACGAAGTTAAACTAAAATAACCATGTCAGAAGAATGGAGAATGAACATTATCTGTGCTTTTCTAATTCAGAACAGACTTGATTGGACATGGACAGCCTGCCTGGGTGTTCAGCCCTCCATGGTTCCTCTCTGTCCTCCTTCATCTGGTCAGTATAATGAAGACGAGATCTGTGTAGAACACATGTATAACCCGTATCACAGCCTGGAAGTCTACATGGTAAATTAGTAGCTCCCTCATACGTGGTTTCATCTCTACATCAAAGATTGACTCTTGTTGACCTTTACATTCCAATTACTAGACTGGACTGTAGTACATCTAGAAGGTAGAGCTAGAGGAGTCTCAAATACGGCTTTAGTCAGAGACCCAGCAGGAAAATTATGGCACTCACATGGTGCAAGTGAGGAGAGCTACATAAAGGATCTTATTTATAAAATCGTGGTTACAACACCAAAAAGCCCTAAGGAAACAGTCAGTTATCATAATATAATTCACAAAGATAATGCTCTCATTTTCTGAGGAGCATCTAATGTCTTAAAACCTTGTGACCTGCCATCTAAGATTCAATTGTTGGTCCCTTTTTCTATGTAGCAAAAGAGAATGAAGGACATCTAAAGCTCAAAGTAAAAACTAGTCCTTGTGACAAACAGCGCACACAACAGTATCTTCAAGCATGAGACTGAAATAACTGAGTGGTGCTTGGCTGTGTGAAACCACTACTGACCAGAGTCACTGTGTGACCAGAGACACAGTAGAAAGTCCTGAGTTGAAAGACAGAGACTAAACAAAACGAGCTTCAAATTCCTAAGAAATAGTGAGATAAGAGTAACCTCTGACACTATTGTCCTAAATACCCTTTCAACTTGAATTTGAATCTGCTTCTGAAGATCCTCTTTCTGCCAAATAATAGGTTGGTTTATAAGATAAACAATATCACTTGCCAGTAATATGCTTCCTTAAGCAATGAACCATATCAGAATAAACTGTTGACATTTACCTAAAAGCAAGGATTAGAAGGCAAGGAGAGAAGGGAAGCTAGATCAGTGGAATAAGAATGTTGATGCATTATATAAAAATACAACCGATACCATGGAATAACTTTCATAAAATTGTTAAACAGAAACTGAATTTGCTGTGTAAACTTTGACCTAAAGAGCCACAAAATAATATTTAAAAAAAAAAACAACAAAAAAACAAAAAACGAAGACATAAAGAAACCAAGGTGTAGTTGCCTTTAAGACAGAAGCAGTGCTGCAGGTGCCCAGTCTTCTGTGCTAGGAAGTTTGCAAGATAACTCACAGGACAGTGAATTGGAAGAGATTTTTATTTGTGCTCCTTCCAAAAGAAGGTGATCCAACAGAATACAGAAGTTATCAAACTTTATCAAGAATATTGTGCACAAATTATTTTTTAATTAATTTTAATAAAAGTTTAGAGACTTATGGTTTCCAGACATTCATTGGTGCACTTTTCTACCTGCCCACCATCCCCCCCCAATTCACTCTTTTCCTTGAAAAGTAAAATAAAAACTCCTTCATTGTTATGCAATCCCTCCCCCCAAGTCCACTCCACTGTGCAGCCTTCATTCTGGACTCCTGTCATGACAATAATACCCAATCATATATCCCTTTTAAGTAGTTCTCTCCCTCATCTGTTTCAATGCAATATATATCATTCCTCCCCTCCTTTTCTGTCTTCCCTCAACCCCGATATCAGTCCTGTTTTATAGCAATGGCCCTATGCAATATTTGTCTTTTTGTGACTGAGATATTTCACTCAGCATAATATCCTCCAGGGTCATCCATTTTGCATAATTTTTCATAAGTTCCTTGCTTTTCAATGCTGCATAGTATTCCATGCACAAATAAAATTTTGCTGAAGATAGTAAAGCAGTTGTTGGAGCAGTACATAGGTGGCTGCCAGAAATTCAAGCCCAATTAAGCAGATAATGTTGAATAAAAGATATTATTGCTCATTGCAATTGGGTTTTAGCTAGAGGCAGAGAATACAAGAAAGATATTTACTTTTATTGACTATGTAAATGTCCTCAACTGTGTGGATGATAACAAATTATATGTAAAATTGTGAAGAATGAGAATTCAGAACATTTTATGGTCTTTATGTGGAATGTGAAGATAGACTAATCATTTGAACTGACCCTTAACGAGATAGATTGACACAGTGACTACAGCTACGGGCTCAGGTTTGTCAGAGGTGATGAGAATTGATGCCTTTGAGTTCTGCAGAATAGTGCTGCCAACGGGGCGAGAAGCTTGTCTTGGAAAAGGTGCAAACACAGTGCTCCTTGGAGGTACAGATAGTGAAGCGTCACATCACATACTTTTGGGCAAGTTCTTAGGGAGGGCTAGTCCTTGGGAAAGGAAATAATGCTTGGAGAAGTGGAAGGTCAGCAGAGAATGAGAAGACCCTCAATGAGGTGGATTGACAGTTACTATAACAATGGCCTCACATGTGTCAGAGATGGTGAGGATAGGGCAAGGTTCAGGTCCATTGTTCATAGGGTTGCTGTAAGTTGTAGTCAACTTGATGGCACTCAGCACCAGTAGGATTTATTTATTCAGGAAAGGTGTGTATTAAGGTTGTATGTATTCTTTCACCATGCTTATTCAGTCATTGTTGTTGTTTTGTACCACAGTCAGACTCAATCACACAGGAGGAGATTGCCCATCTTTTCTTGCAGAGCAGCTAGTGGCCTTGAACTGCATGCCTTCAGGATTGCAGTGCAGCTTCTTGCCACTAGGCCACCAAAGTTCCCTTATTCAGCCTATACTCTGAACAAATAATCTAAGAATTCGGACTATATGGACTATATGTGGTAATAATATATGCAGAAGCATTTGGTATAAGGATTGGATGAAAATTCATTAACAACCTGTGATACACAGATCCCATAACCTTCTTTGCTGAAACTAAGAGGGCCTGAAGCACTTATTGGTGAAAAGAAAAGATTATAGCTGTCAGTGTGGATTACACCTCAACATAATGAAAACAAAACTCACCACTGTATCAATAAACAGCATCAGGATAAATGGAGTAGAGATTGAAGTTGTCAAGGATTTCACTTCACTTGAACCCACAATGAATACTCACACAAGTGACAATCAAGAAACCAAATGCTAACTGCATTGTACAAATCTGCTGCGGAAGAGCTCTTTAAAGTTTTAAAAAGCAAAGGCGTCTCTTCGAGGACTAATGTACGGTTGGCCCAAGCCACAGTGTTTTCATTAGTCTCATATATGTGTAAAAGCTGAACAATGAATAAGAGAGATCAAAGAAGGAAGACTGAAGAAGAATTGATGTCTTTGACTTATGGTGCTAGGAAAGAATATCTTATTCATGAAGATTACCATGACCTGTCAGAAGAATGAACAAATCTGTCTTGGCATAAGTGCCTTCAGTACTTCATAGCAAGAATAGCAAGACTTTGTCTTGTGTACTTTTGTCCTTTTCTAGGGAAGGACATCTGTGTGGGTGGAGCATAGTGTCAGTGAAAACAAGGAAGACCTTCACTGACATAGGTCCACACTGTGACTTCAACAATAGGCTCAGGTAGTGCAGTGGTTGTGAGGGTGGCACAGGCACTGCTTGCATTTCGTTCTGCTGTCCACAGGCTCACTAGGAGTTAGAATTGACTTAATGTTCCCAAACAACAGGAACACTGGAGAGTCACTAGTAACACCTAGGCCTGTAGGAGAAAATAACAAGACAATGTGATTACAGAGTCTAGCAGACTTATGGACCTGATGTTTGGAATCTGTGACCTCAGCTAGAGTGATATTATCAACCTGAAGCGACTTGTAGAGGACAAAATGGGGAGGCAATTCCCAGCCTCACTCTCCTTCCTTCCTTTCATGTCCTGCTGGTGACTCCCTTTGTCTGTAATGAGCAGGGTCTAGAGGTCAAAACCGCTTCTTCATAATCAGCAGTAATCAACTGTGGTCAAATTCATTCCAATTCCTGGTGACCTTATGTGTCTTTGTAGAACTGTGCTCTGTAGGATTTCCAAGGACTTACTGTTTGACAGCAGATCCTAAGCCATATCTTCTTTGGTACCTCTAGGGGAATTTGAACCTCCAGCCTTTTAGTTAGCAGCAGGTACATTAGCCATTTATACCTCCCAGAGACTCCAGTTTCTTGATAAAGCCATAAAAGTCAGTCTCCCAGAGTCTGAGAGCGATGGCAATAGGACAGATGTCTAAAGCAGGTATCAGCCCCATCATATTTGCATTCTACTCATTTTTCTAGATTAGATCAATCAATGAAGAACAGACATTTTTCTTAGGAGGTTGGAGAGAGGCTCCTTGAGAAAACAAGAGAAATGTGATGCTCAGAGTTTTTGATAAAATTGTAAAATGATAAAAAAGCTTTGTGATTAATTGATTGATTGGTAGTAAAAGCCAAGCTGAACAAGTCCCCATCACTAATTCCAAACTAGTTCACTGTTCGACAAGATGTTCTAATGTGAGTTTGTTAGTATATGGCTGAGCAGAAAAGAAGAGAAAGGAAGAGAATGAGTGAGTGACAAACCTCTAACTGCATTTCTGATCCAGGGCTAGATGGCTTTCATTTTTTAAATTCTTTTTTAAAATTCTGATCAGATTTTATGGGGAATTATATCTATATCTATCTATAATTTATGTGTGTGTGTGTGTGTGTGTGTGTGTGTGTATCTCAAATGAGGAAACTGGGTCTCCAGAGAGTGACCAGCAAGTTCAGTATTATGCTCGCAGTTGGTAAGAAAGCAGGGCAGGGATTCTAAATCAAATTTGGAAAGCACAGTGGTTGGGCAGTGAGAGGCCTGCCTCTGCTAGTCATGGGACTTCATAGAAAGACTTTCTCTTAAGCTCTCTCTTGTTGTTTTTGTATCTGGTAAGTGAAGCATCTGTGAGAGATCAGAAATAATAGAAATATGTGAAGAATTAGCATCAACGAGGATCCTGGTAAACAGGAGAGTACATGGGCCTGGCTGTCTATAACAGCAGTACTTAGTTCTGGCCAGTTGTTGATATTTGGGCATTCTGGAGCTGATTTTATAAAAGGAGCAATTTTTGTGATTCTCTCTCTCTCTCTCTCTCTCTCAGTCTAATTTTGAAATGTGGTAATAAACTCATGGAGTTCCTTGTTTGTATACAGTTTTAACATGGGTAACTGAAAACTTGGTGGTGTGAGTCTACCCGTAAGCAGCTTGGAAGAAAAACCTGGTGATCTGCCTCCAAATAAAAAGCCGCTGATACAATTCCCCCCTGACCATGGTGGATCACCATGAGGTTGAATCAATATGATGGCAACTGCTTTATTTAATGAATTCAGAACAATTTAAAACATTGTTGAAACAAACAGAAACTCATCCCTTCCAGCTCTGCGAGCCCAAATCTGAGTAACTGCTGAAGTGCTCAAACTCAAAGCTCATTGTCATCAAGTCAGAACCAACTCATAGCTACCCCTCCATTGGGTTTCCAAGGCTGTAAACCACACAGGAGATGAACCACCTTTCTTCCTTGGAGCCTCTGGTGCATTGCAAGCTGCAGAGAGGCTCAGCCTTCAGGCTAGCAGTGCAAGTCCATACTGACTGTGCTGTCCTGTGATTTGCTGTCACTCATTTTTCATTCTTATGACAAGCATCTGTTAAGTGGCTGTTGTGCTAGGCAGCTGAGTTAAGATTGAGAAGATGATGATGAATGAGTTCCTACCCTCTTGGTTCTGAGGCATAGGGGAAGATAGGCTTGAAAATTGATCACAAGGATTTTGTGTTATGTCTAAGAAGTGCAGGGGATTTTGGGTCTCTGAGAGGTAAAGTACTTTAAAAGGGTTGCATGAAAGATGCCTTCCTCAGACTACTCTTCCTACCTTCTTTCCCTTCTGGTGCTTCGGGGAATCTTCCCTTCTGCCTGGTCCTAAGAAACCTATGGTCTTTCCTATAGGTCATCTTCCAAAGAAATAGTCTTCATTCACAATTACTCTTGTGAAGGCCTGTGTTGACTATGACTCAAAGTGACCTACGAAAAACAGATTGAAACTTTGCCCTACTCTCACCATCTCCCATGCTCTAGTCCATTGTTCTAGTCACTGTGTCAGGCCAGGTTATAGGGGGTGTTCCTCTCTTTTGCTGACCTACTACTTTTCCCAGGATGATGTCTTTTTCAAAGGACTGACCCATCCTGATAACATACACAAAGTATGGTGAGATGAAGTTCCGCCATCCTTGCCGACAAGGAGCACCCTGGTTGCATTTTGTCCAGTATGGATTTGTTCATTTGACAGTCCATGGTGTAGTCAGTACTCATTGCCAGTACCATAGTTTAATTGCATCAGTTTTTCTATCCTCTTCTTTATACCTTCTTTACCATCTTCACAGCTGTACTCCCTCAGCCCCAATCCTACCCAGTCAACAAGTGGAATCGGCATCTTGCCCCAGCCTGGAGCAGACCTTAATGGAAACTGTTGAGTTTCCCTACTTCTATTTCCCACTGTTCAGCTAATCCATTTTAAGCTACTTTTTAATTTTTTTTTAAAGTTAAGGAAACAGACTCTTCATTGTTTAATTCTTAGGCCATGCCACGTGCAAGAATCAAACTCACTTAAGCAGAGTGTTTAGGTTTTCTAATCACCTGCTGGAAGGCTTCGAGGCCCAGCACATCCATCCAGGGCTAAGGGTGTAGAGTCCCAGCTTTTGTGAGCCTCATTCCTGTGCTGGGAATAGTCAGTGCCTGCGTGAGAGGTGTTCTGGGACCTGAGCTGGTTTTCTTTTACCCACAGGCAGTTGTTTAGTCACAATAGCTTCACCCTATCTGATAAAAAGGTAGCAAGGTGAGCAGAAAAGGCCATTTTAGCAAAGTATTTTTGAATCCTTAGAGGAGGGAACTCCGAAAGAAAAGAGAAGCTGAATGTGTGTGTGTGTGTGTGTGTGTGTGTGTGTGTGTGTGTGTGTGGTTTTGTAAGGAGCAGCTTTTACCTCTTCCTTTTCTGTGCAACATCCTGCAGTGCTTGGGGGGACATTTGCTGAGAACATTCTTAAAATAGAGGCATGGAAACCAATCTGTCAGGCAGAAGTGTGCAGGCGGTGAAACCCTGGTTTCCGTGACACCAAGCTGGGATGTGAGTTATCTTGTCCCACCAGCCTGGTCCTGGCTACAGGGGCTTTGAGGGTCATGGAAAGGCTTGGGTGACACTGCTCGTATGACCTGAAGCCTGGCATGAGCACCAGGTCTACTTTGTTGCTGACCATTGCTGCCTTTGTGCTTCTAGGCATCTGGAAGACAACCAGGTCAGTGTCATCGAGAGAGGCGCCTTCCAGGATCTGAAGCAGCTGGAGCGATTGTAAGTACAGACTAACCTCCTTTCTTGAAAAGTCTTTTTCATTCTTTTTTATAAAATATATTTATATAAAACTAGCTTTACTGTAACCTTTCTGGGAAAAAGTCTCTACTGCTTAATTAAAGTTTTTGCTATTATGTTTAAAGCACCTTAGGTGCATGTAAAGAGAGCCTGAGATCCACTTCAGTGCTTTGTCTTTGGAAGAGCCTATATTTGACATCTGGGGGTTGTTTCTCTTCTCCAGCTCGAGTTCTCTCTTGCTAATCTGTAGGTGGGGCTGGTTTTTGCCCAAGTCCCAGCCTTCCCTTTCCCGGAGGAGGGAAACCTGCAGTTATCCCTGTCATGGAAACAGCACCAGATACTCCCTCCTCCTCTGCACTGGGATCAGGCTTGTTATAGGACCTCTCCTCTCTGCATCCCCCTCTGCCCTGTTCTCGTGGGAGCCAAGGGACAGGCGAGGGGGCGGCGAAGTCTTCAGTTTGCTTGTGTCTCCTCTGAGGCAGCATCAGCTGTGTCAGGACCCACACATTTCCACGTTGGCAGCCGTTTAAAAATAGGCTGGCTGTTCTGACTTTATCAGAGGGAGAAAAGAAAGGGGTTGGCCTGGAGATGGATGATGGGGCTGCCATTTGTTTTGTTGATTAATGCTTTTGCAGAAAGCTCTTGGGTCACTTTGATGATTGGGGCTGCTCAGATGGCTAAGTGGGCAGCTTCACCTTCCCTCATTTAATCATGTCTGGCAGCTCATAACATCTGGATATGCACTTTGTGCCCTCGAAGCAGGGATTGTCCCCAGGAGCACTTAGTCATACTCGTGGGTGGCTCTCCTGAGTTGCTTCCCTCTGCGTCCTGGATGACCTGACATTTTAGTCTCCTCCTCCTCTTGCTCCTGCAGTTTGAGGATGTGGCTGCCATAGCTCAGGTCATGCACTACATTACCTGCCTCGTTGGCGAATCTGATTTGCAGAGATGGACTTGATGGCGTGTCTGCAGCCAGCTGTTGACTTTATGATCTGCCATCTTTTTCTTTGGAGTCCTTCCATTTAGAGGGAGGATTGTCCATTCCAGAAAGAGGAAGGTCCTCGTGCTGTCATTGGGAGCTTGCACATTCCTGTGGTGCAGAAGAGCCTCCAGACTAACACAGAATAAGAGGAAAGGACAAGTGATTCGCTTCTGAAAAATCAGCCCCCGAAAACTCTGTGGATATAACAGTGAGACCTACAGCCGTTCATAAGGATGACTCAGGACTGAACAGTGTTTGCATCTGTTATGTGCCATGAGCCAGGAGTCTAGTTGGTGGCAAATGCTAGCGTCACTCCTCAGTGGAATCCTCTGGTTCCCCTCTGCTGCACGAAATGTCCCATTTTGTGATCCTGTTCTGGATCAAATGTCATCATAGGATCTGCTGTTGTGTATTTGAATGTGTGGCATGTCTCTGTTCTGATGGAAAATAGTAATAAAAATAATGAATGTTGCATCCATTTAAACGTTTTTTTCCTTAAGTTTCTTAAAACCTAAGTTCTTCCTCTTACTTACATCAAGGGGTGGGGGAGAAATAAAGCCATTTGTTGAATTGAAGTCCTTTGTGCAAAATATTCAACATGTACATGGAAAGACAAATACACAATCATTTGTGAAATGACTTGCATAGGCTTCTCATTAGAAGGGTAAACAAACTCCCAATTTATTAATTTTATGGTTGTTGGAAAGGGGGCAGATTGAGTACCTTCAACATACCAGGAACTGTGCCAGTATTTTATATGCTATCTGTTATTTTATCTCTATACAGTTCCTATGAGGTGTTATTACCCTCATTTTGCAGATGAAGAAATAGAGGCCCAAGAAGGTTAAGCCAAAGTATTGTCAATAGTGGAGCCAAGATTCAAAGCCACATCTGTCTGACATCAAAGCCCACATCTTTTCATACCCGTATGCTGTGGACATTAGATGAAGTGTGATCTTTAGCAATGGCCCTGCAAACAGCCTCTCACATACCCATCCAGCTCCAGGGAATATCAGTGAAATATTTTGGCAAAAAGCCCTTTTCTTTGGCTTGGTGAACAAGGCCAAAATACCACACATAACTGGGGAGTGGAGAGGATTACAATTTCAGAGTAAACCTGGTTGTTTCCCTGCTTCAGAGCATTAGTTGGATAATGCTAACTGCTGTACTAGAATAACTCTCAAATCTCAGTGAATTAACACAGTGGAAGCTTATTTCTTATTGTTATAAAACTCATTATGAACATTCCTGACTCTGGGTATCTCTCCTGCAGGGGGAGACCCTGGGAATCAAGCACTTCCGTTGCTTGGTTCTACCATCTTTAAAATCTTAGTTTCCATGACAGTGATGCATATCTGCATCAAACAGGTGGAAGATAAAACAGCATGCAGTTTTCCATGTGGGAGGTCTTCAGGGGAAGACCTAGAAGTACTGCATTTTCCTTCCACTTACTCACTTACTTTAGGCTAGAACTCAATCAGGTGGCTACAGTGAACTTGAACAAAGGCTAGGAAAGGGAATTGAGCTGTTTGTCTAGGAGAAGAAACAGTAAATAGTGAGTTAAACTCTGACTTATTTTACAGCTGAGGCAAAGAAGCAGTTGGTCAGGGAGAAGTATGGACTTATTGGATTTGTGGTGGTGTTCATTCCTATCAAGTTAGGTTTAAGCCATGACTGCATGGACAACAGAATATAATGTGCCTGCCTGGTCAGTACCATCTTTGCTATTGTTTAGTCTATTGTTGCAGTCACTATGTGCTCAGAGTGTCTTTCAACCTAAGGGGCTCATCTTCTGTTGTAATCATATTTTGTGATGGTCTCTAAGATTTCATTTACAATTATTCAGAAGTAAATCACCAGGCCTTTCCTTCTAGCCTATCTTAGTCCGGAATCTCTTCTGATACCTGTACATAGTGAGTGGCTTTGCTGGTATTTGATATACCTGTAGCATAGTTTCCGGCTTCATAGCAATACACAGGCTACCACAATACAACAAACTGAGAGGTGATGCATTCTGGTTTTACACAACACAAAAATTACTATCTGAGAATTATCATAACAGCACCATTTGTGGTAGCTCCAAACCAAAAGCAGGCCAGATGTACATCAACATTGTTGTTATTGTTATGTGCCATTGAGTTAGCTGTGACTCAGAGTGACCCGATACACAATAGCTCTGAATCCTGCCCTATCTTGAACCAGTCTCATTTACTCTAACACACCTACTCCAGTTACCCCAATTACTGTGTCATTCCAGCTCATCCAGGGTCTTTCTCTCTTGCTCTGTCCCTCCACCCTTCCAAGCATGATGCCCTTGATCCCTCCTGGCCACATGCCCAAAGTATGTGAGAAGGACCTACAAAATCTTTGCCTCCAAGGAAATGATTGGTTTCATCCTCTCTAATAAAGACCTGTTTGTTCTCTTGGTGGTCCATAATATGTTCAATACTCTTCTACAGAACACCAACTCAAAGGCATCAATTCTTCTGTCATCCTTAGTTACTGCCCAGCTCCCTGATGCATAACAAGTAATTCTGAAGACCATGGCTTGGATCAGGCACCCTATAGTCCCTAGAATGACATAATTTATTTTTAGCTCTTTGGTGAGGTCCTTGACAGCAGACTTCCCAAATGCAATTCATCTTTTGATTTCCTGACTGCTAGAGCCAAGAGTGTTTGTTCATTGTGGAAATGAGCAAGCTGAAATTGTTCAATCTCTTCTCCATCTATCAAAATGCTACCAACTGGCCCAGTGGTGAGAATTTTTGTCTTCTTGATGATGAACTTCAATCCATATTGAAAACTACAGCCCTTGACCTACTGCAGCATATACTTTAAGTCCTTTTCAGTTTCAGCAAGCAAGCTTGTATTATCTACATAATGCAAGTTGTTGATGAGTCTTCCTTCAATTCTGATGCCACACTCCTCCTCAAAAAGCCCAGCCTCCCAAATGATCTGTTCTGCTTACAGATTGAAGAGGTATGGAGACAGGTTGCATCCCTAGTGTACTCCTTTCCTGACTTTGAACCATCCAGTGTTTCGTTGCTTTGTTCTGATAACTGCTTCCTAGTCCAAGTATGTTGTTGTTGTTGTTGTTATGTGCCATCGAGTTGTTTGTGACTCATAGCGACCCTATGTATAGATTTTACATAAGCCCAATCCAGTGTTCTAGTAGTCCCATTTTTCTCAAGGTTAACCACAATTCGTTGTGATTCACATGGTCAAATACCTTTGCATAGGCAATGAAACACAGACAGACATTCCTTTGGTGCTGTCTGCTTTCTGCCAAGATTCATCTAACATTGCTGGTGTCTCTAGTGCCACTGCTTCTTCTAAACCCAGCTAGTATTTCTGGTAGTTCTCTGTAGATGTACTGTACCAGTCATTTTGGGGTTCCCCCCACCCAGTAAGATTTTGCTTGCATGGAATGATATTAGTGATATTGTTCAATAATTTCCACACTCTGTTGGGTCACCTTTTTTTGGATTGGGAATTAATATGCATCTCTTATCTATACATGTACACAGAATACCTGTTAATACCACTGTCATTCAAATTTATGCACAAACAACTAGAGCCAAAGAGGAGGAAATACATAATTTCTACCACCTTTTGCAGTCAGAAATCGATCGAACATGCACCCAAGATGTATTAATAATAATGGATGACTGAATGCAAAAGTTGGAAACCAGGAAGAAGGATCAGCAGTTGGAAAACAGGGACTTGGTGACAGAAATGAGGCTGGGGATAGAATGATAGAATTCTGTACAATGAATGATTTATTCATAGCAAATACCATTTGTAAGAAACACAAACGCAGACTGTATGCATGGATTCACCTGATGGTATGCCAAGGAACCAGATTGATTACATCTGTGGGAGGACTCATTGGAGGAGTTCAATATCAGCAGTGAAAACTAAGCCAGGTGCTGATTGTGGAACAGACAATCAACTACTCATATGAAAGTTCAAATTAAAGCTAAAGAAGGTCAAATCAAATACATAGGAATAAAAATTTCACCTTGAGGATAGGCTATCCCACCTGAATTTTAAAACCAACTCAGGAACAGGTTTGAGGCCTTGAACACTAATGAATGAAGACCAGATGAGTTTTAAGAGGAAAACAGAAGAAGAAGAAGAAGACCAAAATGGATGTCAGAAGACACTCTGAATATTGCACTAGAACACTGAGAAGCTAGAGTAAAGGGGGGAAAATCAAGACATTAAGGAGCTGAATAAAAAATTTCAAAAGGCAGCACAGGAAGACAAAGCAAAGTATTATAATGAAATATGCAAAGAACTGGAGTCTGAAAATCAGTATTTCTTAAGCTGAGGGAACTAAAAAACAAATTAAAGCCTTGAGTCGCAATACTTAAGGATGCTATGGGTAAAATTCTGAATGATCCAAGTATTATTAAAAGAAGATGGAGGTAGTATACAGAGTCACTGTACCAAAAAGAATTGGCTGACAGAAAAAATTCAAGAAACAACATATGGTCAAGAGGCAGTGATGATGAAAGAGGAAGTTCAGGCTGCTCTAAAGGACTTGGCAAGAAATAAAGCCCCAAGCATTGATGGAATACCAATCGATGTATTTCAACAAACAGATGCTGCTCCGGACGTGCCTTCCAGGTGTGCCAAGAAATCTGGAGGACAGCTGCCTGGCCAACTGACTGGAAGGGATCCATATTTAAGCCCATTTTTTAAAAAAGTGACTCCCAAAAGGACAAATACTGCATGGTGCCACTGTTGTAGAAAGTGACTGACATCAGGGTTGGGCTAAGATGAGAAAAACTGGATTGATTATGTATACTGCATTGAAACAGATGAGGGAGAGAACTGTTTAAAAGTGATCTGTGGTAGCATATTATGATTATCACAGGAATCCAGAATTAAGGTTGTTTAGTGGAGAGCATTTGGGGTGGGGAGGCAGGGTCGGGGCTGGCGGGATTGTATACCAACGAAGTTTATCTTTTGCTTTTCAAGGAGAGGAGTGAACTGGGGGGAGGGGATAGAGAAAAAAGGTGTAACAATGAATGAATGAAAATCCAAAATCTCTGTAAATGTTCATTAAAATTAATAAAATAAAATTTTTAAAAAGTACTCCAAAAGAGTGTGGAAATTATTGTGCAATATCACTCATATCACGTAAGCAAAATCCTGCTGAAGATTATCCAGAAATGACTGGAACAGTACATTAACAGAGAACTACCAGCAATACAAGCTGGGTTTAGAAGAAGCTGTGGCACTAGAGACATTATTGCCAATGTCAGATGGATCTTGGCAGAAAAAAAAAATATCAGAGGGATATCTGTCTGTGTTTTATTGATTATGCAAAAACATTTGGCTGTGTATATAACTGTGTGATTAACCTTGAGGAGAATGGAAATCCAAGAACACTTGGTTGTACTTATGCAAAACCTAAACTTGGACTAGGAAGCCATCCTCAGAACAGAGCAGAGAAACACTGGATGGATGGTTCAAAATCAGGAAAGGAGTGCATCAGGGATGCATCTTGCCTCCATACTTTTTCAGTCTATATGCAGAACATATCATTCAGTGCACTGGGTTTTATGAGGAGGAATGTGTCATCAGGATTGGAGGAAGACTCAACAGCAACCACCTATGTTATGCAGATGACACAACCTTGCTTGCTGAAATGGAGAAAGAACTGAGAGCTTGCTGCAGAAGGTCAAGGACTGTAGTCTTCAATATGGATTGAAGCTCAACATCAAGAGGACAAAAATTTCTCACTACTGGGCCAATTGGAAGCACCATGATGGATGGAGAAAAGATTGAGATTGTTCACAGTTATAGCTTGCTTGATTCCACAATCGACGTTTTTGGCACCAGCAGTCAGGAAATCAAAAGGCAAATTGCATTAGGTTAATGTGCTATCAGGGACATTTCCAGAATACTGAGAAGCAACAGTGTCACTCTAGAGATTAAGATGCACCTGAGGCAATTACTTTGCAATTACTGCCTATGCATCAAAGAGTTGGATAATGACTAAGGATGATAGCAGAAGAATTGATGCCTTTGAGTTGTGGTGCTGGAGAAGAGTCTTGAACATACCATGGACTGCCAATAAAACAAACAGGTCTGTCTTAGGGAGGGTGAAACCAAGGTTCTCCTTGGAGGCTAGGATTTTTAAGCTCTATCTCATATACCTTGGGTATGTGGCCAGGAGGGACCAGTCACTGTGAGTCACAAGTGACTTGATGGCACATAACAACAAAAACAGCAGCAAGCAGTTAGACAGGTAGTTACCTCTAGATCTTGGCACAATCTGGTGAATACATCCAGGATAACATCTGATCTGTTTGTTGAAGTATGTAAATTTGGATTCTGTCTACTCCTGGGGCCTTCTTTTTCTCCTTCAGAGCAGTGTGAACTTCCTCCTTCATCACCGTTGCCATTTGACTCTTTAGTGTGTTATGAAATTCTTGTGTCAACCATTTCTTTTTGGTACAGGGACTATGTGTACTTCTTCCATGTTCTTTTAATGCTTTCTGAATCATTTAATATTTTTACCATGTTGTTGTTGTTGTGTACCATTAGTCAGAACCAGCCCACAGGTGACCCTCAGGTGGGTTTTCAGAGGCAGTTAATGCTCTGGAGGAGATTGCCCATCCTTCTCCTGCAGAGCAGCTGGTGTCCTTGAACTGTGTGCTTTTGGAATTGCAGCACAGCTTTTTGACACTAGGCCACCATAGCATCCTTAAGCATTTTTACTCGAGGCTTGAATTTGTTCTTCAGTTCCTTCAGCTTAAGATATGCCGAGCAAGTTCAGCTCTTTTGATTTTCCAACTCTGACTCTGCACATTTCATTGTAATACTTTGCTTTGTCTTCCTGAGCTGCACTTTGAAATCTTAAGATAGGTCTTTTACTTCCTGCTTTCTTCCCTTTGCTTTAAGTAAATAAATTGTAGTATACTCTATGAACTTTGATAAATGTCGATAGTTGTACAGGGGTTTTAGGCCTTTTGTTCATAGGGTCAGTGAGTTGTGCTTGACTCAAAAGCAATCAACAATAACAAAAGTGTACAATTGTGGTGTTAGCCTAATGTGTGTGTGTGTGTGTGTGTGTGTGTGTGTGTGTGTGTGTGTGTGTGAATCCATTACAATCAGTCGTCTCTGGTCTACAGCAACCTTAACTGCAGATGTATGGTCTTGCAAATAATTAACAGCTGTGACACTATGCTAAGAGAAAGAGTGCTTCCCACTAGGGGGCGGCAAGACTTGAGGAAAGCAACATGCGTGGTGGCAGGACTTGAGGGATCCTAGAGCAAGATCCTGTTGATGAGACCCTGGCAATGGTTTTGAGAGATTGTGGCATTGCTGTAGAGAAACTGAGGCAAATTGTAAGCAGAAAAGTCTTGAGATAAAGATTACAGTTAAAGGTGCTTGCTGTTCTTGCTTGAAGGGAAAGCTGATTTATAACAACTCTGACAAAAACAATACTGGATGATTTGGATTTGACTATTGAACTGAAACCAGAGCATAGACTAATTGAGGAATTGTCCCTTGGAACTTGGGCTAAAGCCTGGACTTGTATTGTGAGATATTCTTTGCCTCCCCAATTCTCCACCTTCCTTCTTTAATAAACACCATTTTTTTATCCTAACTGTGAATCTGTTAGTCAACAATGAATAAACAAACTTCTTGCTGTTGGTATGATTCTAGAGGCAACAAATGGTTAGGCTATGGTTTCTTTATCTGCTTTTTGCTCTGGCTCAGTGAGGGACTGTGCTATTCTCACTCCCTCTGGCCCTTTCAGGGAGATGCTCAGGGCCCTGTGCCCCAGCATCCTGTTTTCTGCTTTAAAGATAACAATGAAATACAATAGATAAAACAAAAACAACACAAAGAAAGAACTCCTATATATAGTCACAGCGGTAAAACTCAGAAATATAATAAATGACATGAAAGAATACATATTATCTGATTCCATTTATATCACTTTAAAAAGCGGTAACACTAATTGGTAGTGTTAAAAGCCATGCTAGTGTTCATGTTGGAGGGTTATAAATGGAGGGAGGTATTAGGGATTTTAAGGTATATAATCAGCTGTTTCTTGATCTGAGTAGAGTTTTCTCCTGTGTATGTTCACTGAGTGAAAATCCTTCAATATAATTTTGATTTGCAAATTTTTCTATATATGAAAAAATGATTTGCTATGTTGAAAGAATTATTCACTTTAAAAAGAGGCTTAAAGAACAGATCTAACTACCAAATGCAATTCTTGGTTCTTACTTGAAACCTAGTTTGAAGAACTATTGAGGAAGAGAAAAATATGAACATGGCCTGAATATTAGAATGATTGTTGTCAGGTGCTGTTGACTTGGCTCCAGCTCAACAATATGGCAGTCCTGTGTACAACAGAACAAATCCTGGCCCAGAACAACAGCATCCTTGCAATCTCTTCTGGGCTTAAGTTCATAGTTGCAATAACCAAATCAATTCATCTTACAAAATCCTCCTCTTTTTTGCTTAAACACTGTTTTACCAAGTATGATGTCTTTTTCCAGGGACTGGCACTTCCTGATAGCATGCCCAAGATAACATGAGATAAAGTTTACCATTTTCACTTTTACGGGACACTTCTTCAAGACAAATATATTTATTCTTTTGATCATCTGTAAAATATTGAGGAATATTCCTCAATCAACATTATAGTTCATAAACATCAGTTCTCCTTCAGTCTTATTCACTGACAGTTTTCACATGCATATATGTGGACTGAAATTACCGTGGCTTGGATCTGCTACACTCTAATCTTCACAGTGAACATCCTTGTTCTTTAGTACTTTAATGAAGCCCTTGGAAACAGATATTCCATCATTTAATTTAAAAAAACCAAAACACAAAAAACCAAAACCAAACAGAATATACCCTGAGAAAATGAGAACTGAGACACAATGGAGACTTGTACACCAATGTTCACAGCAGCATTATTCACCATCACAAGAACATGGAAACAGCCCATTGTCCATTCACAAAATAATGGGTTGAGAAATTATGGTACATTCACACAATGGAATACTATGTAGCAAGCAGGGGCAATGATTCTGTAAATTATTACCTAACTTGGGAAGGTCGGGGGAGCATTATGCTGAGTGAACTAACTCAGTCCCACAAGGATAAATAATGTACAAAACAAATAAAACCATTATTGTAGAATGAGTATAAGGATCCAAGAGCAGTGGAAGAGGGAGGGATGAGGATGTGCAGGGGATGGGGAGGATTAATCATGGGGTTGTACAATTTGATGGGATGGGTGAGGGAAATTGAAAAATTTTGTTCTTGAAAACAATGTATTCAAATTTTGTAAATAAAAAATTTTTAAAAAGAAATAATAAAATTTTTATTTTAAAAAACCATACATAACAATACAAAGGTAAGCTGTGACATTATTTTAAGGTTCTAATACATCACATAAAGCAGCATAATTTTTATTTGAAGGTGAAGTTGAAGGAGTTAAAGATATATGTTATAAACCACAGAGCAAGAACCTTAAAAAGTAGTACAAAGAATATGAAAAGTAAACTAATATGGGGATAAATGGAATTTTGTTTGTTTTAATTCACATTGTATTTCTTAAGTCATTCCCATATATTGTGGAATTAATTTTTTAAAGTTCGAGAAGAGTATTGAGAATACCATGGACTGCTAGGAAAACAAACAAATTTGTCCTGAAAAGGGTTAAACTGGGTGGCTCCTTGGAGGCAAGGATTCTGAGGCTCCGTCTAACATACTTTGGACATGTTGTGAGGAGAGACCGGTCCTTGGAGAGGGACATCATGCTTGGGAGGGTGGAGGGACAGCGCAGGAGGGGAAGGCCCTCTATGAGGTGGATTGATTCAGTGACTGGGATAATTGGGATGGGAGTGTGAGAGACGGTGCGATTGGCACAGGACAGAGCAGAGTTTAGGGCTGTTGTACATAGGGTCGCTATGAGTTGCAAGCGACTCAACGGCACATAACAACAACAACAATAAAAATAATACAGGAAATGAAGCACAAACTTATGAAACAATTTTGTTAAATAATTAAGAATATTTTAATCTAAACTTATTGATAATAACATTGATTTATAATAATCCACACACTCCAATTAAAATGCAAAGTTGATTATATTTTACTTATAAAGAGATCACAACTATGTATTACAAACAAAGTCTACTGTAAAGATGTAGCTTAAAAGCAAATGATGGCAAAGTATATATTGTGCAAATGCTAATTTTAATAAATCCAGAAGTGTGATATTAATAACAAAGTCGCACATAACAAGAAATATTATTTATACAGAGGAATGCTTTGCAGTGATAAAAAAGTAAATTCCTCAAGAAGATATTAAATCTTAAAAATACACATTCCTCATAATATAACAAAATGAGAAAAGAAAACTAATAGAATGGCAAAGAGAAATGAATAGTCTACAATTGTTATGGGAAATTTTAACATTTCTCTCTCAGTAATTAATAGAACAAACACAAAACCAGAAAGATTATTTAAAAAAAAAGGTCTTAACTGGCTCTCAATAAACCCAATCTGACAGTTTTTTTAATTCTCCATGCAGTCAAAGAGAAATGCACTCTATTTTTAACTGCACATGAGATAGTCACTAAAATAGATTCTATTCTTGGCCATAAAAATCTCAATAAATTTTAAGATATTAAAATAATTTAACATATGCTATCTGACAGCATAGCATCAAACTATAAATATTGGAAAGATATCTGGAAAACCTAAAACATTCAGTATGTGAAAACAATACTCAATAAGTCATTGATCAAAAAATAAACCACAAGAGAAATTTGAAAATACTCTGAAGAATATGAAAATGGAAAGGCAGTCTACATGGTGCAGCAAAAGTAGTACTTGGAGGAAAATTGATAGCACTAAAATGTGTAGCAAATAAGAAAGACAACATTAGAGAAGAAGAAGGGTTGCAAATCCCTCTTAATTAACACCAGCATTCAGGAAATCAAAAGATTAATTTCACTGGGAAAATCTGCTGTTATGGACCTCTCCAGATGCTGAAGAGCAGATGTCAGTCTAGATACAAAGTTGCACCAAATCCAGGCCTGGTCTTCTCAATTACTTTTTATCCTTCAGAGAGTTGGACAATGACTAAGGATGACAGAACAACAATATATATGCCTTTCAGTTGTGGTGCTGGAGAAGAATTTTGAACATACCATGGACTGCCATGAAAACAAATAGGTCTGTCTTGGAGAGGGTGAAACCAAGTCTCTCCTTGGAGACGAGTACTTTGAAGCTCTGCCTCACTTACTTTGGGCATATATCAGTCCTTGAAAAAGGACCTCATGCTCAGAAGGGTGGACAGACAGTGCAGGAGAGGAGGAAGACCCTGGATGAGATGGATTGATACAGTAACTGGGACAATGGGGATGGAATTGTTGTGTTGGAATTAGTGAGACTGGCTCAGGATAGGGAAGGGTTGAGAGCTGCTGTACATAGGGTCGCTATACATCACAGGTGACTCAGTGGCACATAACAACAATAACATACTATGACAATTTTGGAAGCAGGAGTGACATCCACTTCCTAAATAACATGCCTCCAGAAACTCTATGAACTTTTATAAATACTGATAGTTGTAGATGGACTTTAAGCCTTTTGTTCATAGGCTCGCTATGAGTTGTGCTTGACACAAAATCAATGAACAACAGTCCTCCCTACTTTCAGCAAGTAAGGTATTATCTATATGATGCAGGCTATTGATATGGCTCCCTCTAATCCTGATGCCACATTCCTCTTCATAGAGTCCAGCTTCTGAAATGATTTGTTCAACAAACAGATTGAATAGGTATTGAGAGATAATACAACCCTGATGGACTCCCTTCTTAATTTGAAACCATGTAGTATTCTCTTTTAGTAAAAGATGTTTGCAATGAATAAATCATTGTAAATACCAAATTCAGTCATTTTATTTCCAGCCTTGTATCAATAACCAAGCCCATATTTTCCAACTACTATCCCTCTTCACTGTTTCCCATTTTTGCATTCCAGTCATTAACACATCTTGATTGCATGTTTGGTCAATTTTCATACCTGTTCAATCTGTATGCTGAGAAAATTATTTGAAAATCTGGACTCTGTGAAGAATAATCAAGACTGACATCAAGTTCAGAAGGTGGAGGGTTCAGACCTGTTGTTCATAGGGTTGCCGTGGGTCGATGGGACCTAACAACAATAACAACACATTTTATATATAATAACATGTTTGAACGTTTCACAGTTAAAAAAAGTAACACCAACCACAAAAACCAAACCATACCAAAAACCCGCAACTCAACAAACATCTTTTTAAATTACAGTTTCTTTTTACAGAGAGACACTCTGAAAGTTCACGTAGTTTTCATGCTGACATTTGAACTCAGGGTTATTCTAAATCTGAGTATTGTGAAAAGAACACATAGCATTCGTGTGTGTGTGTGTGTGTGTGTGTGTGTGTGTGTGTGTGTGTGTGTGTGTGTAAGCTATCGAGTTGATATGGAGTCATAGCTGACCCTTCAACAGATTTTCAGAGGCAATAAATCACACAGGAGGAGATTTCCCATCTTTTTCCAGTGAAACAACTGTTGAATTCGAGCCACCTGCCTCTGGTTGCCAGTGTAATTCTTAATCTACTAGGCCACCAGAACGCTCTTAATGTTCTAAAATGTTTTCTTACATAGTTGCTTCATTTCATAGACAAAGAAACAGGCTAGAGAGGCACTTGGCTTCCATGAAATGTTAACACAGCGTGCAGCATTTGAGATGTTGAAATGCCTTGGTGTTAGCTCTCTCCTCCCAAGGAGCAGGAAAACAATGGTGTTGTCTTTCACTCTGACCCAGAGTTCACATTTATCCTATAATTAGATGTGAAATAAGTCATTAGATTATGTATTAAAACACTTATGTGTGGAAAATATTTATTTTTAAACTACCGCAAGAGTTATTTTGTTCCTGGTGCATAGAACCATGCTTGTCCCACAAGCACTGACGTGTTATATTTCTTGAGCTGATCGTTTAGAAGCCAGACAACCCAAACAGCCCATGAATGTGGCTTTTTCTTCATCCAGCCTCATTTGTATCGACATCAAAGCCTTACCATTGTTGTTAACTCAGAATTATGGACAGGGTTTTCTTTGTGAAATAAATTGCCCGAGGTGTCTACCCTTAAATTGCTCTAAGCCCATGAAAAACACTCCAGTGTCTGTGTGAGTATAAGCTGCCAACACCAGAAACACTACTGTTGATATATTTCCAATTGGATTATTTTATTATTCCTTTTTTATAATATAAACATAATGTCTATCTTTGGAAGCAGGAGTGGCATCCACTTCCTAAACAGCATGCCTCTGGAAACACTATGAACTTTGAGAAAGTACGATAGGTGTAGAAAAGGCTTTAGGTCTTTTGTTCATAGGGTTGCTATGAGTTACGCTCGACCTGACAGCAATCAACAACATCTATCTTGCAATATATTTTCATTAACTCCCAGGGTAAAGGGAGTTATAAATCCTGGGAAATATTTCAGGGCTGCATTAGGAGTTGTTTTTGTTGTTGTTCTTAAGTGCTTTCAAATCAAGTATGACTCAGAGACTTTATGAACAACAGAGCCAAACACTGTACTATCCTGTGCCATCTTCACTATCTCTGACACACTTGAGCCCTTTGCTTCAGTCACTGTGACCATCTGTCTCATTGAAGGTCTTCTTTTTTATGAATTTCCAGGAATAAATCTCTCTTAGCAACATGCCCCAAAAATTTGAGACAAAGATTCACTCTCCTCCTCTACAAAGAGAACGTTGGTTTCACTTTCTCTAAGATGTATCTGTTCTTTTGGCAGTCCATGGGGTATTCAGCACTCTTCTCCAAAATTAAAATTCAAAGGCATCAATTATTCTCCTATAATCCTTGTTAATTGTCCAGCTATCAGATGCGTACCAGGTTATTGGGAAGAATATGGCTTGAATTAGGTGCACCTTAGCCTTAATATTGACATCATTTCTCTTCAGGACTTTAGAAACATCATTTTTTTAAAAAGAAAATTAAATTATTTTACTTACAAAATTCATATACACTGTATTTAACACCATCCTTCATTCACATTACATTTTATACAATCATTCTCATTCATTATATTTTATAAAATTAACTTTCATTGAACTATGCCCACCATTACCCTGTCTTTCCAGATCTCCACATAATCTTTCCCATTTCCTTTACTCATCCCTACCTTTACACACCAAACTGTGCAATCCTATGATTTCTCCCCTGCCCATCCCCACCCCTATGCTCCTCCTTCCCCCCCTTTAGGATCTCCACACACATTTTACTAGTCATATTTCTATTTCTACAATGATGATCTTGTACAGTATTTGTCCTTGTGAGACTGAGTTAATACACTCAGCAAAATGCCCTCCATTTCTTCCCAAGTTATGTAATCATTGCTCCTGCATACTGTGTAGTACCACAATTTGTCAATACATTCAAATATGGTTGGACATTTGGGCAGTTTCCATGTTCTTTTGATGGTGAATAATGTTGCAGTAAACATTGTTGTACAAATGTCTGTTTGCGTCTCAGTTCTAATTTCTTCTGAGTATATTTCTAGCAATAGAATGACTGGGTCATGTGGATTTTTTTTTAGTTCAGCTTTTTGAGGAAACTACAAACTGTCTTCCAGAGTGGTTGTACCGTTTTACAGTCTTACCAACAATGCTTAAGAGTTCTTATGTCCCCACATCCTCCTAATCCTCTCTGACATTTATTACTTGCTGTCCTGTTACACTTTGCAGCTGCTACTGCGGTGATAATGTACTGGGGTACATTGACAGAAAACTACCAGAAATACAAGCTGAGTTTAGAAGAGGTCATGGCACTAGAGACATTATTGCCAATGTCAGATGGATCTTGGCAGAAAACATAGAGTACCAGAGGAATGTCTTTCTGTGTTTCATTGACTATGCAAAGGCATTTGGCTGTGTAGATCACAACAAATTGTGGCTAACCTTGAGTAAAATGGGAATCCCAGAACACTTGATTGTGCTTGTGTGAAACCTATACTTGAACCTCAGAACAGAGCAAGGAAACACTGATCCTGTCTCCATAACTTTTCAATCTCTATGCAGAATAGATCATTTGTAGGGGTGGGCTTTATGAGGAGGATAGTGGCATCAGGATTGGAGGGGAACTCATCAACAACCTATGTTATGCAGATGACATATCCTTGCTTCCTGAAACTGAGGAAGACCTGAAGTGCTTGCTGCAAAAGGTCAAGAACTGTAGTCTTCAATATGGTATAAGCTCAACATCTATAATACAAAGATTCTCACCACTGGACCAATTGGCAGCACCACGATAGATGGAGAAGAGATTAAGATTGTTAACAATTACAGCTTGCTCGGCTCCACAATCAACACTCTTGGCACAAGGAGTCAGGAAATCAGACGACAAATTGTATTGGGGAAATGTGCCATCAGAGACCTTTCCAGAATACTAAAAAGCAATGATGTCAGTCTAGAGACTAAGGTGCACCTAATCCAGGCCGTAGTCTTCACAACTACTTTCTATGAATCAGAAAACTGGATAATGAGTAAGGATGACAGAAGAAGAATCTATGCCTTTGAGTTGTGGTGCCAGAGAAGAATCTTGAATAGACCATGGAATGCCAAGAAAACAAATAGGTCTGTCTTGGAGAAGGTGAAACCAAGTTTCTCCTTGGAGGCTAGGATTTTGAAGCTCTGTCTTACATACTATGGGCACATGGCCAAGAGGAACTGGTTCTTAGAGAAGGACATCATGGTTGGAAGGGTGGAGGGACAGCACAAGATAGTAAAACCCTGGATGAAAGGGATTAATACAGTACCTGGCACACTGTAGGATGGTGGTCATAATCAGTGAGATTGGCTAAAGACAAGGCAGGCTTCAGAGCTATTGTACATAGGGTTGCTATGCATCACAGGCAACTTAACAGCACATAAACAACAACTGGAGTGAGGTGGTATTTCATTGTGGTTTTGATTTGCATCTGCCTTATTGCCAGTGATTTTGAGCATTTCTTCATGTGTCTGTTGGTCATCCTAATGTCTTCCTCTGCAAAAAGTTTTTCTATGTCTTTTACCAATTTTGTAATGGGTTGTTGGTCTTTTCCTTGTAGAGGCCCCCTGGTAGTCTGTAAACTTCTTTTATGAGACCTTTGTCTGAGATGGTATTGCCAAATGTTTTGGGGTTTTGTGTTTTTGTGTTGTTGTTTTTTTTCAGTCAGTAGGGGGTTTTTTCCACCCTGTTGGAAAATGTTTTTGACACACATAGGGATTTAATCTTTAGAAAGTCCCATTCATCAATTTTTATCCTTGGAGAGATCCTGAAGAACAGAATTTCTTGATGTTGGACGTCTATAGATCTCATGATTGCTGGTATTAAGGGTGTTTATTGTGGATCCAAGCAAGATTAAATAGTTGACAATTTCAGTCTTCTCTTCATCTATAATAATTTTGCTGATTAGCCAAGTGATGATGATTTTTCTTTTCTTGATGTTGAGATTTAATCTATATTGAAGGTTGCGGTCCTTGATCCTCTGCAGCAAACATCTCAAGTTTTCCTGTCTTTGGGCAAGCAATGTTTTGTCATTATAACACAAGTTGTTGATGAGTCTTCTTCCAATTCTTATGCCACATTCTTTATCAAATCCAGCTTCACTAATTACTTGCTCAGCATACAGACTGAATAGAAAAAGAGAAAGGATGCAGCCCTGATGCCCTAGGCCAAAAAGTTGGAGGCCAACTCTGATGGGTTTCCTCCTATTGACCTTATTCCCCTGGACCAAGGCAAATGAGGGGAGATTGATGGAAATTTAAGGCTAACACTTTCAAATCACCTGATGGAGAATGAATGCATCTTCCTTGAGACTAGAACTTGGGACTGTAGGCTTAATAATGGTTGAGTTGAAGCAGATCATATAGAAAGGAAATAGTTTGTGGCCAAAGAAGGGTGGATTATGGATTTCTGGGCCAAATTTACCAGTTGTAAATTTTGCAGAGATTAATTAAATTCTCTGAGCTTCAGTTGACTCATCAACAGCTTCTCCCTCTCTCTTTCGCTCGCTCTCTGTAGTCTGGAGCATTAAATAGTATATTTGCAAAGAGTTTGTAATGGTATTTGACTCCTAGTAAATGCTGGTAGTTGTTGCATGGCTCAAAATCAGAAAAGGAGTGCATCACCACTGGACCCATTGACAGCACCATGATAATGGAGAAGAGATTGAAATTGTTAACAATTTCAGCTTGCTTGGCTCCACAATCAACACTCTTGATACCAGCAGTTAGAAAATCTATAGAGGAATTGCATTAGGGAAATCTGCTGCCAGGGACCTCTCCATAGTACTGAAGAGCATCAGTGTCAGTCTAAAGACTATGGTGTGCCTGATTCAGGCCATGATCTTTGCAGTTTTTTGCTATGTGTCAGAGAGTTGGACAGTGACTAAAGATGACAAAAGAAGATTAAATGCTTTTGAGTTGTGCTGGAGAAGAGTATTGAACATACCTTCAACTTCAAAGAGGAGTGTGAAATCAAGTGTCTTCTTGGAGGCAAGTATTTCGAGACTTCTCTCACATATTTTGAGCATCTTGCCAGAAGGGACCAATCCTTGGGAAAGGGTATCTATCATGCTTATAAGGTTGGAGGGACAGTGCAGGAGAGGAATACCCCAGATGAGAAGAATTGACAGAGTAACTGAGGTAATGGGAATGAGTATGCCAGAAACAGTGAGTTTGGCTCAAAATAGAGCTATTGTGAATAGGGTCACTATGAGTTGCAAGCAACTTGACGGCACATAGCAACAATAATTTCACTGAAGACTGTAAAGAAGGACTGAAAAGTAATATCAGGTTCCTGCTTCCAGAGGATGCTTTAGAAATAATCAAACAGTTCAATTGCACATTTATTGAGCATCTTCTATGTGCCATATACTATGCGAATACTAGACATTTTTGAAGAATATCATGGGCTTTTTTGCTCTTGAAGGAAAGTACTTTTTGCTTTTGATCTTCTGCAGCAAGCATTTCAAGTCCTCATTTTCAGCAAGCACAATTTTGTCACCTGCTTAACATAGATTGTTGATGGGTCTTCCTCTGATCCTGATGGCTACATTTAAAAAAAAAATAGAATCTGGTTTTATAATTATTTGCTCATTATATAGATTGACGAGATATGGAGCAAAGATACAACCCTGATACACATTTTCTTTATTTTGAGCCATACAGTTTCCTTGTTCCATTCAGACAGTTGCTTATTTGTTGAAGATGTCAGTCTGGAGACTAAGGTGTGCCTGATCCAGGCCATAGTCTTCACAATTGCTTACTATGTGTCAGAGATATGGACAATGACTAGGGATGATAGAAGGAAAATCTATGCCTTTGAGCTGTGGTGCTGGAGAAGAGTGTTAAATATACCATGTATTGCTAGGAGAACAAACAAGTTTGCCCTGGAGAGGATGAAATCAGGCTGCTCCTTTGAGGCAAAGATTCTGAAGCTTTGTCTGACATACTTTGAGCATGTTGCAAGGAAGGACCAGTCCTTGGAAAGGGACATCATGCTTGGAAGGGTGGAGGGACAGAGAAAGGGAGGAAGACCAGCATCAGAGAGATGGATTGTGTCAGTATTGACTAAGGTAATAAGGGTAGATGTGTCAGAGACAGTAAAGTTGGCACAGGATAGAGCAGGTTTCAGGGCTGTTATACATAGAGTTGCTATGAGTCACAAGCAACTCAGTGGCACCTAACAACAACAACATAGCTTTTATATGAGCATAATTCGGTGTTCTGGGGTTCCCCTTCTTCTCATTGTTAGCCAAAATGTATTATGATCCACACAGTCAAATACCAATACGTATTCAATAAAGCATGGATAGACATTCTTTGGGTATTCTCTGTCTTCAGTCCAGATCGATCTGACATCAGCAATAATATCCCTGGTGCTATGGTCTCTTCTAAAGCCAGCTTCAACTACTGATAATTCCCTGTCAACGTACTGTTCCAGTCATTTTTTTATGATCTTCAGCAATATTTTGCATGCATTTGATACTAATGATATTGTTCATCAATTTCCACATCCTGTTGGATCATCTTGTGATTTGAAACAAATATGGATTGTTTCCAGTCAGCTGCCAGTCAGCTGCCTCCAAACTTCCTGGCAAAGACTGGCATAGACTCTATAGATGGAGTAGAACTATCCTATACAGTTTCCAAGTTTGTAAATCCTGAAAGAAGATTGTCCACATCTTGTACCCATGGGAGCTAACGAGCTCAAACTGATGATCTTTTAGTTAGCAGCCCAACACTTAACCCACTGTGCAACTAGGGCTCCTTGGTGATGCAGAGGACTATAGTTTTGTCCAGTGTCCCTTTTCCCACCTCTCATACCAAATACAAGGCTATTGTGAGTAAGAGGTTTTTATTCCTCTATTTTCCATAGCATCTTCTGGAGGTATACTACTTCAAAAGTTGCTGGTCAATCCCATTTCTTAGTCTGTCTTACTCTGTACAAGCTGCTGAAACCATAAAATAAATAAATATCAAAAATATGTCTGTTATAGGATATAGAAAACTGTCTGGCCTGTAACAGTGTGCCTGCCAGCCCTGCAGAAGACTGGAATGGAAGTACCCAGTCAGGTCATAGTTTCTCTTCATCTGAGTGGTGAAGGAAGTTCCTGGATGTGGAACCAGAATACTGGTAACATCACTTCTTGTCTAGAGGGTGTTGGGGGTATAGTTAAGAGGTGGTGCAACTAACTAGGGGCAGAGTTTCTACTGGCCTCAGAGGAGCTTAGGCTAGTCTCTTAGGCTAGAGATTGATGTCTTTGCTTGCCCAAGGTATAGTTGCACATACAGTCCCCCGTCAGAGATGGCTGTGGTAAAGAGGCAGTTACCGCCAATCCACATGTTCACACCATAACATGTATTGGGTAAGCTATCCCCAATAAGAGCAAAAGGCACAGTAAAATGAGTTGTCCCCATTAATCCAGAGGCTGATTGCAGGCCATTTGTGGCTCCGTTTCCAGGCTCTGGGAGGAATGCTCTGAGAGCCTCCAGCTTCATATATCAGAAGGCGTGGGTGTGGCCTGAGGTGGAGCTGGGTCTTGGAGTGGTGAGAATCAGACATTGTCTACCACCTAGTGGGTAGTGGAGAGGTACGAGGGGCCAAGGAGGGAGATTGGGCCTTTTCAGCTATGTGGATACTGCTGTTTCCACTGTCGTCCTAAGTTCTCACTCCATATGAACATCTGTTTACAATGGCTGCATCGTATTACCTATAGTTCTGTTGCTTTCATTTGACATTTCAATTCACTGTCTTCCTTCAGTCAGTGTTTTAAATACTTCGTTTTTTCTTTTTTAAACTGTGGGTTGAATAATTGTCAGCCATATATGTTACCCTTGTTTTCTAGTGTCTTCAGTGCAGAGATTGTGAACTGTCATCTGTCTAGTTCACCATCTTGGATTTTACTGGATTCAAGCTGGATTAGAAAGAGGCTGTGGCAGGGGGAATATCATTGCTGATGTCAGATTGATCTCGATTGAAAGCAGAGAATACCAGAAATACCAAAATACCAGATTTTTACTTGTGTTTATTGACTATGTAAAGACATTTGACTGTATATATCACGACAGATTATGGTTAACACTGAGAAGAATGAGAATCCCAGCACACTAAATTGTGCTCATGCTGATCCTATATATAGACTCAGAAGATGTTGTCTGGACAGAACAAGGGGACATTGCATGGTTTAATATTAGGAATGGTGTATGTCAAGGTGTGTCATTTATCTGTATCTATTGAATCTGTATATTGAGCAAATAATTTAAGAAGCTGTACTATATTAAGAATAATGTGGCATCAGGATTGGAGGAAGACTTAACAACCTGCTATATACAGATGACTCAAACTTATAGAAAATGAAGAAAGTTTGAAACACTTGCTACAGAAGGTCAAAGACCACAACCATCAATACGGATTATATCACAACATCAAGAAAACAGTCAAACATCATAAAGCCTCATCACTGGGCTAATAGGCAACATCAGGATAGATAAAAAAGAGATTGAAGTTGTCAGTGATTTTATTTCACCTCGATTCACACTAAGCACTCATGGTAGCAACAGCCAAGAAATCAAAAGACGTTTTGTATTGGAGAAATCTGCTGTCAAGGATCTTTCCAAAGTGCTCATGAGAAACGATATTAGTTTAAAAAAAAGAAAAAGAAACGATATTAGTTTAAATACCAAGGTGCACCCACCCCAAGCCGTGGTGGTTCCAGTTGCTTCCTATGCATCTGAAAGTTGGACAGTGAATGAGGATGGCAGAAGAAATTAGGTCTTCAAATTGTGGTGCTGGAGAAGAGAACCAGATATCTATCCCACAGTCCGGCAAAAGAACAAATAAGTCTGTCTTAGATGAGCTGCATCCAGTGTTCTCCTTGGAGGTAAGGATGGTGAAACATTTTCTCACATACTTTGTACATGTTTTCAGGAAGGATTAGTCCTCGGAAAAAGACATCATGCTGGGAAAGGTTACTGAAAGAGAAGACCTCAGTAAGATGGATTAATACAGTGACTGGAACAGTGGACATGAGTGTATCAGAGATTATGAGGGTAGCACAGGACTACAGCAAGGTTCAGATTTATTTTTCATAAGATCAGTAAGACTTGTAGTTGACTCACGGGCCTCCAGCTGCAACATGAGTAAGAACATGCTTAACAGCATGAGTTTTCTTTGCGTTTTAGTGAAACACTTCCTGCCAAAGTATCGTCAAATTGACTCCTCTCAAGAGTTTTAAAAGCATGTTTCCTCATCTGAAAAATGGGTTGAATGGTTTTTCCTATATGATAGTATCCTTGATACTGTCAGAAGGTATGTATCTATAAAAGCATTCTGAAAAGTCCTCTTTTGTGTTACCGTTGATGTTTCTCTACTTACTCTTTTTGGGATTGGGAATAGGTATGTAAGTAGGTTAGTGTTGTGCTCAAGTCTTCCATGAATGCCTTGTAGATCAAAACTCTTTTTTAAAAACCTAATGTGTTTTATTCCATTACTTTTTATCCCCTTTTTTTTGCTAGAATTAAAGAAAAATATTGAAGGAGCAATTTTCTCATCTCAAAGTGTAACGAGGAAAATTTCTCTAAATTTAGGAATATGTCAGCCAAGTTTAAGTCTCAAGATGCTTGTGTGTTTCTCTCTCTCATTCTATGTGTGTGTGTGTGTGTGTGTGTGTGTGTTCTCCAAGATGTAGAGTTTTGGAATAAAAATGGTAATTGGCCTTTAATGAGGGAGCTGAGAGAACTGCTTCTGTATATTATATAGCTGTGAGCTGGATTTTAAATGTTTGATTAAGTTATTAGAGTATTTTGCTTTGGCATAATGTACTCTGAATTCATGATTTCTGGCCAAAGCAGTTAGTCAGTAGAGAAGAATAAATTGTTTTGAGAGGTGCTTAAAAACCTGGATTTTATTCTCTTGGAAAGACAGGGCTTTAAATAAATCACATAATACAAATGAGAATTTCCATAATTAAAGTTCTAACTTGGAAGATCCCTGGGAGTTTTGAGCGGTAAAATGGAGGAAGACACGCTGAGATGCTATCATTTTCTTTCTTAATATTTCAATTTATGTTTTCAATGTGCTATTTTGCTTTTAGGGACCTCGTGACCAAATAGCACAAAACAAGCACATATTAAGTGTATGGTGTTAAACAATTTTTATCCCTGAGATGTGACAGCTGTAGGGAAGACTGATTTGCTAAGTAAATACCACGTTAAAACAAATCCAGGATGCTGCTTACGTTACGGCGATTCAAGCAGCCAGCCTTAGACAGTTGCACTCATGTTTTTACCTGGAGAATTTCTGCTTGGCCTCCCTCCTTTTTCACCTAGCAATTTCACTCCCTGACTGCTTTCATGTTTCCACGGTATATCCCCCCAGTTTGTGCACTTTTGGACGTTTCTCTTCAATGGCAGTACCCCTCTCTTGGGTATCTTTCTGGCTCTTGGCCTCAGACCCTGTCCCCAGGATCTGTCCAGCTATTTCCTCTAAGTCCCTCAGCCTCCCTCCTGCACTGCCAGGCACTTCTCCCAGGAGCTCTTAAATAAAGAACATGTAATTAAATTTATGTGATTGGTTCTTGTACTTCTCTATTTATTTGATATATGTATACACTAGAGAACTTTATTCTGTACAGTGTACAAATAGACCATTTATAATTGATTAAGTAGAGCACTTGTGGTCATTCCCAAAAAAAGGATACCTTACCTTGGGACCATAGGCTCTTGCTAGCACATGGCTTCTATGTTCTGTTGTTTTTATGGGATGTTGTTGTTGTTATGTGCCGTCGAGTTGCTTGCGACTCATAGCGACCCTATTTACAACAGCCCTAAATTCTGCTCTGTCCTGTGCCAATCTCATTGTCTCTGACACTCTCATCCCGATTATCCGAGTCACTGAATCAATCCACCTCATAGAGGGCCTTCCTCTCCTGCGCTGTCCCTCCACCCTCCCAAGCATGATATCCTTCTCCAAGGACCAGTCTCTCCTTACAACATGACCAAAGTATGTCAGATGAAGCCTCAGAATCCTTAAGGCAAATTTGGGATAGAAGCCCTTTTTTAAAAACTGTGAATAGAACACTAACCAAGTTGGTTTTTGCTGGAGATTAGAAACTCAGGCTGTGTCCTCCAGCCACCTCTGTCTGAATCTCAGGTCCTCCACTATCCACTCACTGGGCAGCCGTGGGCAGGGACCCACATCTTCTCCCCTTTAGGTTATGGTATTACCTGCCCCAGTGTGGAGAAGATGAACTGAGACAATACATATAGAGTGTTAAGAAGGCACCTGGAGCAAAAAGAAATGCTTGAAAAAATATTACATGTTAATTGCATCATTGTCCTGATTATCCTATTGAAGTGACATAATTTAGTATATCCAATATTTTGCAAGAATGTAAGAAAGTGTAGATTAGAGGAGATACCGCTTAGTTATTCTCTGTATTATGGATGCTCAAGTATATGCATTTTATAACATTGACCAGCCATGGGTAGCCACTGCGCACACTGCAGCACAAGAGCATACCTATTGTTCCAGTGGCATCATAGTCCCCTATTCATCTGTAGTCCTGTACACCTGCTGCTATCTGAAACTCACCCTTTTCCAAACTGGTCCCCGTTCCTTAAATGTTGGAGGTTGGAGGGACAGGATTAAATGAAGCAGTGTCAAAGGGAGCTGAGAGTTCAAGAGCCTATCTCTGCCCCAGTCCTAGTCCACATCTCTCAGAGGCATATCCCAGCTCATAAGGTTCAAATACCCACCCTTGTAGTGTCTGTCGCATGCTGTAAGTATCGAAGAGAATCTAGCCTGCTTTTAGCAAAATATAATGAGTCTTATTTGAATCCTTCTGTAAACTGAGACCCATCACCACCACCTTTGAAGACTGGGACAAAGCAACAGGAAGGATTGAAGATAACTTTGGAAAGTATTTTTTAAATTTTAGCTTTAACTTTGTCCTTAGGATGAATGGATAACACTAACTTTTATTAAGCATTTACTGTGGTGGCCCAGTGGGTAATGAGTTCCACTGCCAACGCAAAGGCAGGCAGTTCAAATCCACCAGCTACTCTATAGGAGAAAGCAGGGCAGTCTCTTCTCATGTGGTTCATTGCTTTTGAAAAGCTGCTGGAGGGTCATCTACTAGTTGGTTTTGACTGGACAACAGTGAATTGAGTTATTCAGTTCCAGACACTGCAGTTGGTACTGGATGCACTCTGTCTGATTTCATTCTGAATTATCCTGCAAGGAATGGAGCATCATGACCAGCATTTCACAAATGAGCACATGAGGGACTTCTTTCAGTCCCACAGAACTGAAGCTACACATTGGCCCCCGCTTAGACTCTTTTTTTGTGACTCCAGCTCTCCATTAATCCCATGGTTGTGTGTCTGAGACTGACTTTGGGGTAGACAGAGGCAAAGCTATTTATCACACTTCCTGCTCCATCTCAAAAGTGGAGAAGTGACAGAGAAGCCACCGTGTCCAGGAGGAGTCCATCTCCTCACGAAAGCTGTTTCTTTGTTGTTGGAGGTGCTGTTGGATTGGTTCTTCCTCACCCTGACCCTGTGACCTGACCCCGTGCCACCCGCAAGGTCTCTGCAGAGCTTGGGCCTGTGTCAGTTCATGGGTTTGGAGTCGTCTTCTCTTTTTGTTTACCTTCTGCTTTACCAAACATGCTGTTCTTTCTCCAGGAACTAGCCTTTCCTGACAACATGCCCAAAATATGTGAGACAAAGTCTTACCATCCTTTCTTCTAAAGGAAAATTCTGGCTGTATTTCTTCCAAGACAAATTGGTGTGCATGGTTTTTTTTTTGGCAGTTTATGGCCTATCCAATATTCTTCACCAGCACCACAATGCAAAGGCATCATATCTTCTTCTTTCTTCCTTAGTCCTTGTTTAAATTTCACATGAATATGCAAACTAATGAAAACTACTGTGGTAACACCAGGGTGTGACAGGTTTGTGATTTCTCCAACAGACTTCTATCCGTTCAGCTTTGCCCTCGAGTTTCTCAGAGCTCCCTCTCCCCAGCAAGGAGTGATCGGTGTGTTTGGGAGCTCCACGTGGTGGCATAACCCATAGACAGTTGCACCAAAAAAAGACGCTTCTCTGGAGGATCAAGTCCACCAGCAGCTCAACGGGAGCGAAAAAGCGGGCAGTCTTCTACTTACAGTTTCTGAAAATTTTTTGATGACCCACTATGAGTTGATTCCAACTCGACAGCCATGTGTTTCAGGAATTGAGTGGGGATAAAGGGGCATAAAGGTAGAGATTTCACGTGCTTTGGGAGATGGAGGCTTGGCGTGATGGAGAAGCAGACAGCATTTTGTCCATCATGCATGAGGTGTCTGTGAATCCAGAATCGATTTGGTGGCCATCAACAGTGACAAGGACAGCAGCCTCCTCACTTACTACCACTTATCCATCCACTCTCAGCAGCACAGTCACTTCCTCAGGAAAGTCGTCCTGACTTTGTATGCCTGGTAACATTCATCTCAAACATTCCTAATAGGACTGAACCTTTCCTGATCTCAGGCTATATTTATGCATTTACTAGTAATTCGGAATTCACTTTTGTATTTCTCTTTAGACCCTTGAAACAGAAATTAAGTCTGTTTGGTTTCTTTTCATTGAAGTATCACTGAGTATCACTGTCACGAGACATGGTGCCTGGCCAGAGCTGACACTTAATAAATATTTGTTGCCTAAGTGAGCAGTGATGGCCTTTGGAATCCCAGTGAGGACACTGATGCCTTAAAGTCCACTGTTTTTACCCTGTTCCATTTCCTTTGTATCTCAGCTTGGATAGGCTCTGCTGGGTTCTAAAGACACCCATTAGTGGGAATATAGAAACTTTGCAGCATCTAATCATTTCATTAGTTTCTTTGAGAGGCTGTACCCTGATGAAGAATACAACTGCGACCCCCCTGTTTTAGAATGCCTCCACTTCTCTCTAGGTTAAGTTGTGAGAGCTGGCATATAGTACATATTCTGGAAGCATTTGTTGAATGATCATCCACAGATTATTTTAAGCACTCTTATCTACAGATGCAAGAAGTTCATTTTCACTGGGATATAAATGTATTCCCATCAAGTTGGTTCTGACTTGTAATGACCCTTGAGGAAATAGTAGGCAGGCAGCTCTTGTGGCCTAGTGGTAAGGAGTCAGATTGGCAACCCAAAATCCTGTGGTTCGAATCCATCATCTGTTCTGCAGGAGAAAGATGGGCAATCTCCTCTCTGTGGATTACAGCCTCTGAAAAGCCACTGGAAGGTCAGCTCTGAGTCAGTTCCTACTCAATGGCACATAACAACAACATAGGAAGAAATGGAGCTGCCTCGTTGAACTTCTGTGGCTGTGAATTTTAATGGGAACAAACTGCTCCAACTTCTTCCTCAGAGCTGCTGCTGGGGTGGATCTAGCAACCTTTTGGTTAGCAGTTCCATGCTTAAGCCAGCACACCGCCAGGATGCCTTCCATTGAGGTGTAGTTTATGTAAAGTAAAATACATAGATTTTAAATGCTTATTACTTTCTAGGAGTGTGCATTTTATTCTGAAAATAGGTAAACCACTTGATGTCACAAGACAACGTGAAAGCTGTTGCTCTTGAGTTGATTCTGGCTCACAACAACCACGTGCTAAGATTTGAACTGAGGCTCAGGGTGTTCTTGGCTGTGAAAACTCTGTACTTTCTCTATAAAAGAAGACAGCCACGCCTTTCTTCCATGGGGCCACTGAGTGAGTTCAAAACACCAACATTTATGTTAGAAGCATGTTTCAGACTGCTTGTACCCGTGAGGGACCTGTCTTGGAGCTGTGTCAAAAGAATTTAGTATGTTGATAAACCAAGCAGCCTCCTATCATCTTAATTTCCCATGTGCCATCTGATACTTACATTGATATCATGTTTTATATGTTGTTGTTGATTGCCATCAAGTCAAGCGTGACTCATAGCAACCCTATGAACAAAAGAGCTAAAGCATTTCTATAACTATGGTTGTTTCTCAAATTTCATAGAATTTCCAGAGGCATGTGGTTTAGGAAGTGGATGCCACTCCTGCTTCCAAACCTGTCTTAAATTGGAAGCTCCACCAAACACTATCTGCCATGGGTAACCATTATGACATTTGACACCCCAATGGCACAAGGTTCAGCATCACAACAACCCCAGGTTACCTCAGTACAGCATATTTACCAAGAGTGCTGTATCACTTGGAAGAATGTTCCTTCAAAATATAATAACAACCAACTTTTAATTATAAGGACCCTCCCTGAGGTCTTGTTGACTCTAAAAAGGAGGCTTTTAAAAAAACCAAACACAAAACAACAACCATATAGTATGTTGTTGTTGTTATATGCCGTTGAGTCACCTGGGACCTATATATGGTACACATATATTTCCTTGTTTAATTCTCTCTGTAACCCTGTGATAGAGGTCTGGTAATATGATGTCTGTTGTCGTTTGAAACGTCAGTTTGAATCTACCACTTGCTCTGAAGGAGAAAAGAAGCTAGTCTTCTATAAAAGAGATCAGAAGGATGTCTTTTTGTACAAAGATTTATGGTATCAGAACGTCAAATTGCCAGCAGTGGGTTTGATTTTGGTTCTGCAGCTCTATGAAGATCGCTGGTCATGCAGTAGTTAAGTCCTCTGCTGCAAAGCAACAGATTAGAAGTTTGAGTCCACTGAACACTCGGCGGGGGGGAAGAGGCAGCTGGCTCCCATACAGATTTCAGCCTTGGAAACACAGTGGGGTGGTTCTGTTATGTTCTATAGGTTCACTATGAGTCAGAACCAGCTTGATGACAATGGATGTGTTTTGTTGGGTTTGGTAACTCTATAAAGTATTTTGGGAGCTCTGGCGACCTAGTGGGTAATACCTTGAGTTGTCAATTCAAAGGCAGACAGTTCAAATATACCAGCTTCTCCATGGGAGAAAGATGAGCAGTCTTATCTCATGTGACTGAAAGTCCACTTTAGGGTCAGCTATAAGTTGATCTGACCCAATGGAAATGAGTTATGTTTTTTGAGTAATGATGGCAGTCTAGAGACGATCCAGGCCATGGTCTTCACAGTTACTTGCTGTGAATTAGAGAGCTGGCAGTGACTAAGGATAATAGAAGAAGTGATGCTTTGGGGTTGTGGTGCTGGAGAAGAGCATTGACTATATATCATGGACTGTTAGGAGAACAAATAGATTTGTCCTAGAGAAGGTGAAAGCAGGCTGCTCCATGGAGGCAAGGATTTTGAAGCTACATTGGACATACTTTGGGCATTTTGCCAGGAGGGACCAGTCCTAGAAGAAGGACATTATGCTTGGAAGGGTGGAGAGACAGAGCTGGAGAGGAAGACCCTGGATGAGATGGATTGACTCTGACTGGGGTAATGGGAGTATGTTTGTCAGAAACAAAGAGGCTGGCTCAGGATAAAGCAGGGTTCTGAGCTGTTGTATATAGGGTTACTATGAGTCACAAGCGACTAGGATGGTACAAACAACAACAACATTTGACAGGTAACGGATATTCAGAAAGGTTTACACACTTGAACAAAGTCATGTTGCTGTGAAAAATGAAAGTAAGACTTGAAAACAACTCTCTTTGCCTCCAAATCTGTGGTCTTTTTGTTTCCAATCCTGGTATCTTCTTATGAAAAAAAGTGGTCAAAGCTAGTTGTGATTATAAAGTAAAAATCCTGCTTGCATTGCATGCCTTATAAATAGGCTCTGATGGTAGCTCCCACCTCTCAGCCCTCCCCATCCTCTGGCACTCTCCCTTCCTTCCTGAATATTCCTACAGATGGTCTGGAAGACTAGATGCGCAGGCATTTCTGCAGAAATGGTTCTGAGTCAGCCTTTGGGGGGAGGGAGAGAGCAAGTTTTTTGCTAGTTTTGTTTTTCTTGGTTGATTTATTTGACAAGGACCCATTTTGTACATCATTTTGGAATTTCAGAATCCTTTTATCTCCAAAGGTCCCTCTGAAAAGACTCAAGGAGAAAGAAAAGAGAAGCTATGTCTATGACTCTCAATGGGATGCTTTTGAACCCTTAGCTCTGCCTTTTCATTGTCTTTTCTAACCCTGTGAAAACACACAGGTTGCAGAGTTGGGACCAGAGCAAAGCTGAATTCTGCTGGGTGGGAGTCTGCTGGGTGCTGCTCCCTGAAGACTCATCTATGTCACGTTTGTTTGACTTGGTGGGACACCTACCTTGCTCAGCCTCATAGAGGAAGCGCGCATGAATTATTCACAACCACACTTGGCTTCTTTGGTGAGATTAGGTGTTACAACCAGTAAGTGAAAGGAGATGTTCCAGGCTCTGGCTGGCTGCATATTCAATTACAGCTCGTCTTCTTTATCTGGAGGGCAGAGAAGCCTCACTCCAAGGCCTGGTGCAGAGATTCCTGGCTAGTGTTCCTGGATCGTCACTGGGGCATCAGATCATTTACGGAGTCATCATTCACACTGGCACGAGGCACGTCACATGTGATACAGGCACTGTGCTTCCCTGGGAACGTGCTCTGCCTCAGCATGTGTTTTAGCTGTGGGAAAAGCTCAGAGAAAGAAAAATCTAGGCTGAATTTACGGTTGTCTTTTTATAACCCATGCAGCTAAATTTATTAGGCCACCATGCCCCTTTGAACTGTGGCATGGAATTTTCCACGTTTTGTCCAGTAGCTCTGGTGAGAAGCAGACCTTTGCCTTCAGTTATTTTGGCCAAGTGAGCAAGGAGTTACACTGTCATCCCAAAGACAGGTGGTTCGAATCCACCAGTTGCTCCACAGCAGAAGGGTGAGCAGCCTCCTCTTGTGTGATTTACACCCTCTGAATACCTGCTGGAGATGAGTTGTGAGTCGGTTCTGATTTAACTGCAGTAAATGGACTTGGTGAGTGAACTCCATTGTCTTGACCATTTTGGTTAAGAACCTGCTTTGACCAAAGGCAGGTTGGAGGTATTTCACTATGGCCGTTGATGCTTTCTTTAATCTGGATAACAAGATGTAAAGTGTTTATGTTCTCCCATGTGGCTTGCCATCCATCTACCAAAACACATGAAAGCAAGGTCTGTATCTACAGGCATGCCTCTTCCTAAAGCCACTTAAACACAAAGTTCTGGAACATTTTTTTTTGCAAGCTCTTCTCTGCTGAGTGCTTTCTTGTTTTGCTAAGAATAAATTATGGCATAACTTTGTCAGTTTCCTTAGACCCTTCTAAATGAACCAAAATATTTTAAGACTAAGATACTGTTGCAATAACTTCTAAGTCTGCAGGCCTAGCAATCAGAGAAATACTTTGGTTAATGCCTGGGATATCTTTTCTTTTTTATCACAGTCCTGACCAGATGTCAAATTTGGTTAAATGGTGAATAAGCATCAAAGGAGCCAACTACTAGGGAGTATCTGCTGGTGCGTGATCCAGCCATGACGAGAAGAGTTAAAGACACACAGGGGTTTATAGGTTTCTGTTTGGTTCTGTTTTTTCTTTTGAATGTGCCAAAATTTGGACAGCAGGTGTAACATTTTTGTTTTTATTATTTGTGATGCGCTTTAGGAAACAGATAAGTGGCCAACAGCATATGAAGAGATGCATGACGTCATTTCAGAAACCCTCAAATTCATTACTGTGAGTTGATGCGAGTTCTGACCTTGTAAGACAGAATAGACCCCACTCTCCCCACCGCCACAGGCTTCCCAAGTTTGTAATCTTTGTGGAGGCAGACTGCTTTATCTTTCTCCTATGAGCATCTGGTGGGTTCGAACAGCTAACCTTGCAGTGAAACACCTGAACACTTAATCATTGCACCATCAAATCTCCTTTATTATTACTCAGGCTCATCATCATTTAGTTGGAACTGATAGTTGACCTTCCAGTGGGTTTTCAGAGGCTATAGTCTCACAGAATAATTTCCGTACTCTGGAGACCAAGGTGTGCCTGATCCAGGCCATGGTCTTCGCAGTTACTTGCTATGCATCAGAAAGCTGGACAATGAAAAGGGATGATAGATGGAGAATTGACGCCTTTGAGCTGTGGTGCTAGAGAAGAGTATTGAATATGCCATAGACTGCTTAGGAGAACAAACAGGTTCATCCTAGAGAGGGTGAAACCAGACTGCTCTTTGGAGGCAAGGATTTTAAAGCTCCATATTTTGGACCTGTTGTAAGGAAGGACCAGTCCTTGGAGAGGAATATCATGCTTGGGAGGGTGGAGGGACAGCATAAGAGAGGAAGACCCTTGATGAGGTGGATTGACTCAGTGACTGGGGTAATGAGGGTAAGTGTATCAAAGACAATAAGGTTGGCACCAAATAGAGCAGGTTTCAGGGCTATTGTACATAGGGTTGCTATGAGTTGCAAGTGACTTGATGGCACATAACAACAATAACAAAACAGTCGCACAGGAGGAGATTGCCCTTTTTTCCTCCCTCAAAGTAAATGGTGAATCTGAATCTCCTGCCTTTGCATTGGGAACCCAACTACTTACTTACTAGACCACCAGAGCTCACCATTTATGTGATCACTGTTATTGTTGTTGTATATCATTGAGTCAGAACTGACCCATAGGTGACCTTCCAGCAGGCTTTCAGGGCCAGTTAATTGCATGGGAGGAGATTACCCATCCTTTTCCCGTGGAGCAACTGGTGGGTTCAAACCATGTGCCTTCGTGACTGCAGCGCAGCTTTTTGCCACTAGGTTCCCAGAACTCCCTTATGTGATCACTACCATCCCCAAATTCAAAAAACAGAAAACAAACCGCAGTTAAAGGCACAAATAAAACTCCCAAAGAGATATTCCTTTACCTGCTAGGTTTGCTAAGTACACAACAACAAAACTTCAAAAACCCCCAAAATAATTTATGCTGTTGGGAATATGGGTAATTGGAGCCCTCATCCATTCATTCATTATGGGAAGAATGTAAAATGGTACTGCTGCTGTGGAAAACAGTTGGGTGGGTCTTAAAAAGCTTACTAAAGAACCCCATATTACACAGCTGTGCCAATCCTAGGTATAGACCTACATGGACTGAAAGCAAGAATGCAAACGGAAACGGGTGTACCAGTGTGCATTGCAACATGATTCATTATTCAATAGCAAAAATATGTAAACAGCCTAAAGGCTCCACTAGAAGAGGAATGAATAAACAATAATTTAAAAGGCTGTTGCTGTGTACAGTCAAGTTGGGACCAGCTCCTAGCTGACCCTCCAGTGAGTTTTCAGAGGCAGTAAATCACACAAAAGGAGATTACCCATCTGTCTCCTGTGAAGCTGCTGGTGGATTTGAACCACATGCCTTTAGCAGCACAACTCCTTACCACTAAGTCACCAGAGCTCCCGAGAGGTTATTTTACCCTTCCATAAAGAGAAATGACGTCTGATACATGCTACAACCTGGATGAACTTTGAAGACATTATGCTGAATGAAATAAATCAGTAACAAAAGAACATGCACTACTCTATCCCAACAGGCCAATGTACAGAGATTTTTTTCCCACTATTGATGGTTAATGGGGGAGGGCAAGGCGTAAGAGAGGAGGAGGGGAAAGTCATAGCATAGGAAATAGTAAGTCGTGACAATGATGACGCAACATTTGGGGAATACATTGCTAGTGGTGGTGATTGTGTAACGTGATGAACATAACCAGTGCTGCCCAACTGTGTGTACTGAAAGGGTTGATGTTAGATGTTTTTCCTCTATACCTTTTTTTATTACAAACAATGAAAATAAAAAGGCAAGTTAATTTACAGAAAAAAATTTAATTATAAAAGAAATAATACCTAGGAACTCTAACAAGATGGTGTCCAAATGACTAATGTCTTGAAAACCACCCTCCTAGGTGTACTTAACCACACAGCCCCAAGGAGGCAAGTGTGTTTATTATTCAGGGAGGTAAGCCAAGGGCCTTTCTGGATTTGACAATACCTGGTCATTAGCTTGCATGGCTCACCACACAGTCAAGCCATAATGGACTTTTAATGAAATTGCTTTCACACACGTCCCTGTGTACCTCCCATTGTCCCCACAACAGTAACATTAAGATGTAGAGCGCTCCCTGCGACCTTGAAGACGTGGTGGGAAGAAATAAGCCTCCCATTTAACTCCGCACATTCCACTGTGATACATTAGCCTGGACGGGAACACTGGAGATACGGCAAAAGGCAGGAGCAGGGCACCAAGAGTGCCGATGTCCGGAGGTCAGCGGAGGGGCAGAAGGATAAAGATGTCTTGAGTAGAGGGGGCTGCCGACCTGATGTGCCACAGCCTTAGTGGAGCCAGGCTAGCCACGGCCCATCCCCTGCAGCCCAACAGCGAATAAATACCACCACGCGCCCCTCGGAGGAGCCGTTTAAAGCCATTCAGATGTGAAATGCTGTTGAGTGCTGTGAATAGACTAACATCGCCTTGGCATCTCTTCAGTGACTAATTTGTGGGCTCCCTGATTTTGTCCTGAGTTAAGTGGTCTTTATGTTCCAATTTTGGCAGCGCTGAACAGTGATATATTGTGTCCACGATTTCGCCTGGTTTATTGGCGCTCACATAATGACAGCCTGTTGAATGGGAAGAAGTAGTGCGTAAACAAAGCAGCCCGAGTGAGAGGGGAAGCACTAATTTTCCAAACCATATTTGCTCTGATTCATGAGATTTTTCTGCTGGCGGTGTGAGCCTGGGCTTTCAACCCTTGGGATGTGGGTTCATTTTTGCACTTTGGGCTTTAAAAGAGCTAAAGTTTGATTATACAAAGAAATCAGGAACTAGCACAAAGGCAGCTTTGCCTGGCAGAGAAAGTGAGGTCTGGGATCCTGACCCCTTACTGTAACTGGGGTGGGCCTCTGGGTTTGGGATTGTAGGAGTCAACATTCTGTGGAAAAGCCTGAGGGTGAGTCATGGGACAAATTGCTTAGTCCCAAGAAACCAGATCTACTGTTCCAAAGATGAAGAAATAATTGATGTATAATCATCTGTGTTGCTGTTGTTGTGTGACGTTGGTCAAGTGGGAACCGCCCCATGGCTGATGCTCCAGTGAGTTTTAAGATGCAATTAATCACATCGGAGGAGATTTCCCATCCTTCTTCAGAGCACCTGGTGGATTGAAACCTGGTGATGTGACTTTGAGATTGCAGTGCACCTGGTGGATTGAAACCTGGTGATGTGACTTTGAGATTGCAGTGCTGTTTCTTACCATTAGGCCACCAGATCTCCATAGTCATATTTAGGCATTATATATTAATACACAAGTACATTAACATAGCATAATCATCAGCCAGTTGCTACTGGCCCAATTGCAATTCATTTTGATTCCAAACATGTCAGAATAAATCTAGGATGCACAGAGTGTTCAGTGGGTCCCCACTCCCACTCCCCAGGAAATTGTCAGGTCTTTCCACTAAGGCACCTCTGAGTCGATGTGGGCCTCCAGACTTTTGGTTAGCAGTTAAATGCATTAATTGAATACATCATCTAGGGATTTATGTATTTGTGTATATGTATTTGTAAATATGTATGTGCGCATGTGTGTGTGTGCGCACACACACATGTGCATACCTATATATGTGTGAGCTCTGGTAGCTTAATGGTAAAGAGTTATGCTGCCAACCCAGAGGTTGGTGGTTTAAATCCACCAGCTGCTCCATGGGAGAAAGATGGACAAGCAGTCTCCTTCCTGTATGATCTACTGACTCTGAAAACCCACTGTAGTGCCATCTACCATTCGGTTCTGAATTGACAGCACATTAAAAAATCTAGCTAGGAAATACAGACAGTCCCCTCCTGGGCTATGAGTTGATTTCCTCTTAAAAACAATGAATTTTTTGAATGAGATGTGTGTGTATGTATGTTGTTGTTTTTAGGTGCCATCAAGATGAGTACAACTCATAGCTATGAATAAAAGATCTGAACCCTATTCAATCTTCTGCCATTCTCACAGTTCCTGACACACAAGAGAGTATTGTGGCAGTCAACATGTCAATCCACCTGGTCGAGAGTCTTCTCCTTCGCTGACCCTCCACCCTTCCCAACATCATGTCCTTCTCCAAGGAGTAGAACCTCTAGCAAACTGCCCAAAGTATGTGAGGTGAAGCCTCATTTTTGCCTCCAGGAAACATATATATCTGTTTGTTCTTTTGTCCATCCATGGGATGTTCAGTGCTCTTCTCCAACACTGCAGCTCAAAGGCATCAGTTCTTCCTGTGTTCATCCTTATTCATTGTCCAGCTCTCAGATGCATGGCAAGTTATTGGAAAGACTATGGCCTAATCAGACACAGCTCATATAATTAATAATAATACATAAGTGGTTCATAGAGAAACTGGGAGCTAGAAATAAGAGTAAAGAGTCAGAAACTAGAGGAACTGGTATGAAGGAGAGCATTTGGAGGTGAAAAGATGGTGATCAGTGTGTTGCTTGCTTTGAATGGCACTGTCTTTATTTGGTGAACCCCTGCACCATGCTTAGGCATTGAAGTTGGTGTAAAGTACTAATGAGCAGTGACAAAGCCATGGATCTCTCACCACATAGCTTTTATTATGACTTTTATTTTATTATCACATTTTAATTTTACATTATTATATTTGTAATCAAAAAAGATTGCATATTCAGTGGCACAGAATGATTAAGAATAGAATATACATCTACACTAGAAGATAAGTCTCTCTGCCTTCTGAGCCATCCTTTCCTGCCTTCCTTATGTGACCATCACCTGGAGTTCCTTTTGCAGTTTTCCTCATATAAACATGCAAAAAAAGGAGAAAGAGAAAGAGACACACACATACATGTCACCCATGAATCAGAGCCAACTTCATCTACCAATGGGAGGGATAATCACTTATTTGATGTGGTTGAGAAAGCCAGAAAGCCCCACAGCTGAAAAATTTATTTCCCCACAGCTTTTACATTCCAGGGGTTTTCTTTGTTTTAATCCTTTGAGAATTATTCCTCAAGTGGATTTTTTTTTAACTTTCAAATTAAAACCTTTCTTTCATTTGACTAGTCTCCATATGCCAGTCTGTAATGAAGAGGGTCTGCTTGCTAGAGGATCTCTTCTATGCCTGCCGGGCCCTTGGAGGCCCTGTTTCCATAGGACAGTGTGGGAGCAGGGCCCAAGCTCAGGGCAAGGGCAGAATGAGAACATGAATGGAGCAGGGCCCAAGTGCGAGAGTGAGTCTATGTCCCTGGAGAGGAGACTGGAGAATTGAGAGCATTTATTTGATTAGGAAACCTGATATGTGAAAGCTTAGATAGAGGTGGAAGGTGCAGCTGTGGAGCAGAGGACTGTGGCATCCAGGCTTGATTTCCCATCTCTGTGAACACACTGAGAAAACATTACGTCTCTGCAACTGAAGCCCTCTTGAGATCTCAGAAGGCTTCAGAAGGCAGAGGAAGAAAAGTCACTCAGTGAGCACTCAGCCGTAGGCCTGCGCCTTTGCTGATAGATGCCTGTCATTCAACTTGGGGTGATAAACTGCATCTGTGATTTCATCCTTTGAATTTTCACATTGCTGCTTCTTAGTTTAGAAATAGGCGTCCCAGAAAGTGTCACCACTTTCTTCTAGATGAGCTGCTTGCTAAAATGAGCTGCTCTCCCTCTCAGGAGGCCAGGAGTCTAGTGGTGGAAACACACTCAGTACGGGGCTGTGCACGCCCTTCTCAGAGTGGCCTGTAATCCTTGTAGGAACAGCCTGTCAGAGCTTTTCTGTTAGGTCCAAACTGTTGACCTTTTGCTTTGCAAGTGACTGCTCAACTGTTAACCACAAGGGTTTCTAAGTATTTATTTAGTGCCTTTTATGTACAAAGCTTGGCAATGAGGGTTTTGGTGTGTGTGTGTGTGTGTGTGTGTGTGTGTGTGTGTGTGTGTGTGTGTTAGGAACTCCTCTTGGGTGGTACAGTGTTGTAGGGTTAGCATCCAGGGCACCATGGAAGTAAGTTGTCCCAATCTGTATCCAAAAGGTAAATGCTTTGACAATCCTGTGGAACAGTTCTGAGCTGCATACCTGAGTCAGAATTGCGTTAACAGCATGCAACAATATAGCAGCATGTGCCAGGCCTTCTGGTAAATGAGTGATGAGATCCCAGCCCCTGAACTTAACAACTCCAGAAAATCAACAAGTAGGTAGATTCATTTTACTCCTTTCTCACTTATCAGTAGGTTAGGTTCCAAAGACCAGGTTGTTAAAATCAGTGTCATGCCCAAATGGAAGATCATTATATTACGTTACTGCCAAGTCGCATCATTACTTGACTGCCCGTCATGGCCCAGCAGAGCTGACACATGACCTTAACTTTCACAGTTGCCTCGTGTTTGTTACAGCCAGATGTATATGATTAGTGCACAAAATCATCAGGTTGTAGATTTTTTAATATTGTCATAAATGCAAAATATTGGCTGTGAGACAGTCTGTAAGTGAAGAGTAAGTATAAGTTCAGAGTTTTTTAAATGCCCTGAATTAAATAGGCAAGGAGTGTAAAGGAAACTTGGGTGAGTAGAATTTATTTTTGATATGGGAGTTAGGAAAAACCTCTCTGAAGAGTTGGCTTACCTTTAAAGCCCATACCTAAAGAGTGAGAAGGTTCTCATAAATATCAAAAACACTTTATAAAGTGCCCGGGACTGTATCTGTTTCACGGAAGATGCTTAAGGAATGCTATTGCTATTTGCCATATGATTCTGTACATCAGTGTACATGCATTTTCAGAGCTCAAGATGGGTGGAAAAATAGTGCTTGAGAGATGGGAAACTGAGGCACAGCCTTGTCTTGGTGGTTGAGGGTTTGTGGCACAGAGTGCTTCTTGAGACAAAGGCTGTTGCTCAGGCGAAGGAGAGACATCGAGTCCCTTGCTGCCTCTCTGTTGCCTCTCTTATCCCTCCCATGTGATCCACAAATGCTCTGTCTCTTGGGTCTCTTCTGACTTTTTCCCTGCCAAGCTGAGCAGGTCCTTCCTTTAATTCTTTTGCCTATCTGTTGCTCGAAACTGCCTCCATATTTGGGCAAGTCAGGTGGGAACTGTTTCTTTGGCCTGATCTAGGACTCTCAGTTCCCTCTCGCTGCCCCTTGCCTCAGCGTGCTCAGTATTTTCCAGGTATTCATTTCTTTTGCACAGTGCCACTTTGTCTTCTGAGCTCCTGTACAACCATATCCTCTGCTGTGAGGCCTAGAAGGTAAGAGACAGAATAGACAGTGAAGATTTCCCACCTCTCTCATTGAACAGTTAAGAGAGGGAGGTGAAGTCCTTTTCCAACCTAATAGGACTCCTTAATCTGGCTACCCAAGGTTAGCTAGCTTTCCACTTTGAAGGGTCTTCAAAAAATTACCGGCTTTCTCAGGCAAGTTGGAAACAAAATCTGCATTTCTCTGTGATGTTACCTGAGGGAAGCTCTGGACTCTCTTATTTCTGTGTGTCTCATGTAGTGCATTATGACTGAGCTCTCAACCAGCTGTGGCTGGGATCACAATCAAGCTCTTCCTCTTACTGTTTTTGTTGTTAGTCGTGTGATAAGTGTGTGGAAAATAACTAAGTTCCTCAAGCTTCAGTCTTTTCATGGGATTGATGAGATTAATACTGGTTTGTAATCTTTAGGATTGTTGGATGAATTCAGTTAGTTAAAACTCAAACACTGGCAGTAAGTTCTCATGAAAGGTTAGCTGTTATCCTGGGATCTTTTGTTATTGTTGTTGACTGCCACTGAATTGCCTTAGAGTCCTGGCAACCTTGTGTACATCAGGATAAGCCTGTTTGGTCCTGCTCCTTCTTCACAATCATTGGTGTGCATGCATGCATTGCTTTGGCCACTGTGGATTCATATTACCATCAAGCCTAGGAATCTCATCTCCCAGCACTGTATTGGACAATCTTCCTTTATAATGTACAAGAGATTTTGCTGGCTAATTTTTTTATAATCAGATTGTCAGAAGTAGTTTATTGGGCCTTTCTTCCTAGTCTATCTTCTTGTTCTTGAGTATTTCTTACCCCTGGGAGTACCTGTGGCCTAGTTATAAGAAGCTGTACCGCAATCCCAAAGGCATGTGATTCGAATCCACCAACTGTTCAACAGGAGAAAGATGGGCAATCTCCTCCCGTGTGATTAAACTGCCTCTGAAAACCCACTGGGTCAATTCTGGCTTGATGGTACTCAACAACAACAACAACACACTTCCCCACTAAGTCACCAGCACTCCCTGTCTGTCTTAGCTGCACTGAAACCGCTAGAGCATCCATGACCCAGTTGGTATTTGAAGTTGCAGTAGCAAAGTTTCCAGGCTCATAGTACAGCAAGCTGACGGATGGTGGTCTAGAGCCTCAGTCTACCTCTGTTACTAACCATGTATTCATCATCTCTGTAGGAGGTGGGTCACTTCTTTCATGTGGTCTTTCTGTTCTCTCTACCTGCTCTTCAGTGAAGGCTGTTGAGTGGCCTGGCTTCCTTCTGCCTCTGTGCTTGGGGAATGTGTCCTGTGTGGGTCCTGGTGTGTTTGCCGATCTAATCAGGAGAGTGCTTCAGGGCCCATTCCATTGTTTACATTAACTCAGGACTTCTTTTTTGCATGTGTTGAACTGTTATGTCCAAGAGGGTGGGCCAGATATGGTTCAAGTACTCTGTGGGTTGGAGTGTCTTGAGCTGTGCGGGTGATACATAAACACATCTGGAGAGTGTGGTCATGCTGGGTTGCCTCATCTTAATCTTAAAAATTCTTCCTCTTAATGAACACCTTGTTACCTAAAGAGTGGTCAATTGGGCCATTGTTCCTTCTTCTGCCTTGAGAGCATGTGTTATTTTGTTTATTTTTAGCACTTACTATTATTTTGCTTTATTTTTGGATTCTCAGAATCCCTTGTTTCCTCCTGCTGTCTAAAAATGATGATGGTAAAATGTAAATAGCAAAGTATATGCCATTTTAGCAATTTTTTTCCTTAAAAAGCGGACAGTTGTCTGATATTAATGATATTTGCCATGGCACATGAGTTTTTAATAATAATCATCGCTAAGATTAACTGAGTACTTACCAGCTACAAACTCCATGTCATCTATGTTTAAATGCATGATCTTGAATAAGCCTGCAAGGACAGCTCAATTGTTTTCTCCTCTGCCTACATGAGGAGATCAAGGTTTGAGGATGTCAGATCCTTTGCTGAAAGTCACAGAGCTAGAAGGGAAAATCCAGGATCAGAATTCAAGCAGTCTGTGCCTCTCAAATTGAATGTGTGCATGGATACCACCTGGAGATGTGCCTTAACCACAGAGCTGGACTCAGTGGGTCTGGTGGGGCCTTGGATTCTTTATTTCTTCCAAAATCCCAGATGTTGCAGCTGCTAGCTCCTAGACCACACTTTTAGTCCTAAGACTCTAAGCCAGAAATTCCCATTGCACTGGCTTGGTTTGCTATCGTGTTAACAGAGCTCAAAGCTTGGCATCATGCACAGTTGCTTGACACACCTCTTCAAGGTAAAGATATATCCTGTGAGGCTTTCAGCTCAAACTCATTGCCATTGAGCTGGAACTGACGGATGGGTTTCCAAGGCTGTGAACTATAAATTGCATGAAAGGAGATTGCTCATCTTTCTTCCTCAGAGCCCCTGGTGGTTTTGTAGCAAAAGAGGCATGGCCTTTGGATCCTTAGCTCCACTCCCTTTGGACTAAACCACCAGAGCTTCCAGGTCTGATAAGGCTCCCTACTTCGTTTTCGTTGGATTTCAGACGTAATAAAATGCAGAGGAGGTTGCCCGTCTTTCTTTATTGGAACAGCTGGGGTTTCGAACCCTGTGCTTGGAAGACTCTCACCTACTGACTGCAAAACCTGGGGAAATTTGGGAAATGTGCTTTTCGAGGTTCTGGCTTTCATCTCAGAAATGTCCATGAAGTAATCCCTTACCTTTTGATCTCTAATTAATTGTACTTGACTGAGCCTCTATTTTTCTTGCCTTATCTGGGCAGCTGAGTTTGGGGACTAGGGGTATTCTGTGACCTTTATTTTAGACCCAAACCTTTTTCTTGTACTCCTCACCACTGATCATAGTCTTGTTTAACCTTTTGTTCTGAGAGGCTCTGACCCCCTAAGGAGTCCTTGGTTCCTGCATTCACCTCAACTTTCTCTTTGTTGTCTAGTCCCAAGATTATCCTCTTAACAGATGCATCATTATCTCTAACGTCTCTGCCTTCCAATACCAAAGGACAGGGCAATGACCTGATGGCAGAAGCCATATTTGATAACTGATATGTGAAATACTTCTTCTACTGAGCACTTAACACAGTCCAGATAAATGCAGTTATTCTTGCTCCTGGTCAGAGGGTGCACACACAGAGATCAAAAGACTTCTTCAAGGTCACCAAGGAGTATTGTTTTGGCACCAGGATGAAACACAAAGTCTAGCTTAATGCTCTCTCTCCTACCCTTACGCACCACTGCCTCTCATTTCTGCTTACCTCCACTACAGCTGGAGGCAACGGCATAAAACAAATATTTGATCATTTATTTATTCAACAGCTACCTATTTAGCATCAATATGTCCCAGCACTGTGCCAGGTGTTGGTGCTATAAATGGAGAATGAGATAGACATACCTCCTTTCTTTATGGAGTTTCATTTCAGTGAGCACATCATTGTTGCTTATTAGCTAAGGGAATTTTAAGAGTTGTGGTTTGATTGTTTTAGTTTATTGTTTTTGTTTTTTTTTAAATAATATAAACCTGGAAACACTGGTGGCCTAGTGGTAAGATGCTGAGCTGCAATCCCTGTGGTATGTGGTTTGAATCTATCAGCTGCTCTACAGGAGAAAGATGGGCTGTCTCCTCCTGTGTGATTAATTGCTTCTGGAAACCTGCCAGAAGGTCAGCTGTGGGTCGGTTCCCACTCGATGTTACACAACAACAACAACAATGACATATGCAGCTTAGTTTTGTTTACGCCTAGAGATCTGTATGGCATTTAAGCATTTACCCTACAAAGATGTTGCCATTACAAATGAATTATCATATGTAGCACTCAGTATGGTGTCAGGCATGTCGTAGGTATTCAATATTAATTATTTTTTGAATTTTTTACATAAACTGTTTCTTACTAGGTTTGCCTGTGATTTTGGTGTGTGGCATTTCCCCCATTTAATTATTTGTATTCATTGTGTCCAGTAACATCAATTATAATATATGCCTTCTATCACAATGTCTCCTCAGATCCTTACTATACTATACCTCACCTCTTCCTGCACCCTGTCCTTCTGTCCAGTATTCTCTGCTGCTCTAGTATTTTTCACCTCCTGTTTCCTCCTCTCCCTTCCTTTGCCCTCCCCTTTTGAACAGTTAAAAGTGTCGTTTTCCAGGTTGGTAATAGCAGTACCCATATTGCGCATTCATCTGTTCTTTCCATGTTAACCCTACTTTCCCTGATCTTTACAGGGTTCAATATACATTCTATTTCTGTTTTCCCCATCTCTCCCACCACCCCCTCCTATTTTCACAGTAGTGGTCTTAAACAGTATTAATCCTTTTGTGACTGAGTTATTTCACTCAACATAATATTCTCTAGACTTGTCCATGTTGTATAGTGTTTTACAAATGCTTCATTTTTTTTTAAAATGATACATAGTACTCCATTGTATGAATGTACTACAGTTTCTTCATTTATGTTGGTCATTTGGGCTGTTTCCACTTGCTCTTATGAATAACTCTATGAACTTAGAGAAATTATGAAAGTTACACAAGTGTCTTTCGTTCATAAGGTTGCTATGATTTGATGACACTTAACAACAACAACAACTTGTGAATAGTGCAACATTAAACCTTGGTGTACATATATCTGTTCCTGTATTAACTCTGATTTCTTTGGTGTATAGCCTCAGTAGTGAATTCTCCGATCATACCTGGTAGCTAAGGAATTGCACTGCCAACCCAAAGGTATGTGGTTTGAACCTACCAACTGCTCTGCAGGAGAAAGATAGGTAATCTCTTCTCATGTGATTTCCTGCTTTTGCAAAACCCACTGGAGGGTTATCTATGTGTAAGTTCCAACTCTGGTAATACACCAACAATAGTATGGAATGTCTATACTCACCTTTTCAAGGAAACGCCTGTCTGCCTTTCCTAATGGTTGTACCATTTTAAAGTCCTACCAGTAGTGCATGAGAATTCCATTCTGTCTTCATCCTCACCAATATTTATAGTTTCCAGTCCTGTTAAATTTTGCTATTGCTGCTGGAGTGAGATGGTATCTCCTTGTTTTGATTTTCATCTTTCTAATTGTTAATGATTTTGAACATTTCCTCATGTGTTTGTTGGCTATCTGTATACCCTCCTTGGTGAAGAGTCTTTTCATGTCTCTTGCTCATTTTATAATTGAGTTATCAATCTTTTTCTTCTTGAGACACTAGTCTATAAATTTTTTATAAGTCCCTTGTGAGAAATGTCATTGCCAAATATTTTTCCCACTTTGTGGGCTTTCTTTTTATCCTATTGGAAAAAAATTTTTATACACACAAGGATTTGATTTTTAGGAGGTCCCATTCATTGATTTTATCCTCTCCTGGTTGTGCATTTTTGGCTGTGTTTTAAAGGCTATTCATGCCATAGACTAGGGTTTCTAACCTGGTTTTTTTTCCTCTAATGATCTGTACGGTTCTTGGTTTTACCCCTAGCTCTCTGATCTACCTTCAGTTGGTTTTTGTGTATGGTGTGAGCTGTGGCTCTTGATTCAGTTTTCACAGATAGATTTCCAGTTTTGCCAGCATTATTTGCTAAACAGAGAGCTCTGGTGGCCTATTAGCAAGAAGCTGCACTGCAATCTTGAAGGCACATGATTAGAATCCACCAACTGCTGGAGAAGGCTGGGCAAGCTTCTCCCGTGTGATTAACTGCTCTGAAAACCCACTGGAGCATCAACTGTGGTTCAGTTCTAACTAGATGACACACAACAACAACATTTGTTAAAGAGGCTCTCACTTTCCTGTTTAATTGGTCTTGTTTCCTTGTCAAGTATAAGTCTACCTTAGGTAGATCAATTGATTTCTGGGTTCTTGATTCTATTCCATTAAACTATGCCCCTGTCATTGTACCAATACCATGTTACTTTGATTACTACAAATATGTAGTAGGCTTTGAAACTAGGGAGTCTGATGCCTCCTGCGTGGCTTTTCTTTTTCATAAGAGCTTTGCTTTTTTGCTTCTTTGGTGTCTCTCCTTTCCATATAAAATTGGAAATTTCCCTTTCTATGTCCTTGAAGAATGACATTGTTATCTATATTGAGATTCCATTAAACTATAGATTTCTTTTGGTAGGGTTGTCAATGTTGAGTCTTCCTATCTATGCTGTTGTTAAGTGCCGTCAAGTCACCTATGACTCATAGTGACCCTATATACAATAGTATGAACTTTGCCCTATCCTGAACCAATAACATCATCTCCAACACACTCCCATGTCCCCAGTCACTGAGTCAATCCATCTTATCCTGGGTCTTTCTCTCCTGCACTGTTCCCCAGACTTCCAAGCATCATGTCTTTCTCCAAGGACTGGTCCATCCTGGCCACGTGCTCAAAGAATGTGAGATAGAGCTTCAAAATCCTTGCCTTTAGGGAGCATCTTGGTTTCATGTTCTCTAGGATAAACCTGTTTATTCTCCTGGCAGTCCAAAATATGTTCAACACTCTTCTCCAGCACCACAATTCAAAGGCATTGATTTTTCCTTCTGTCATCTTTAGTCATTTTCTAGCTCCCTGACACATGCCAAGTAACTGTTAAGATCATGGCTTGGATTTGGGAAATCTTGTTTGTTTGTTTATGTAGGTCTCTTATTGTTTCTTATAGTAGTTTTTTGTCATTTTCCTTATATAGATCTTCTGTATCTCTGTTGTTGTTAGGTGCCATCAAGTTGAGTATGACTCATAGTGACCTTATAAACAACATATCTGAACCCTCTTCTATCTTGCACCATCCTCACACTTCCTGATTGACACACAAGAACCCATTGTGGCAGTCACTGTATCAGTCCATCTGATTGAGGATTTCTTCTCCTTCACCAACCCTCCACCCTTCCTAGCATCATGTCCTTCTCCGGTGAATAACATTTCCTAACAACATGCCCAAAATATGTGATGCAAAGCCTCCTCATTCTTACCTCCATAGAGCAGTCAGGCCGCGCCCTCCCCAAGACATATTTGTTTGTTCTTTTGGTCATCCATGGGATGTTCAGTGCTCTTCTCCAACACTACAACTCAACTGAGTAAAAAATTCAAATCTATTGCAAGGAATATGGGGAAACACAAAGACAAGTAGAAGCAAACAACACGAATAAGTGGCCTGAAGTAGAGGGGAACATGGTCTATCAGGTCTTTAGAATGCTCAGGAACTAACACTATTTTTCATTTGAAATCTCCAGTGCACTTCGCACCAGGTTCTGTGGATGGCAGGAACTCAACAGGGATACGTTAGACTGAATCACATTTGAAGTTTGGATGTGAGACACTGAAGTCTTGCTTTCTGTGTGACCTCACCCATTTCCAAGCAGAGATAACTTGGCTAGTGATATTAGAAATAAGAGACTCTGTTCCATCCCTGCTTTCTTTGTTCCAGTCAGTAAGGAATCTTGCCTCTCAGTCTCGAGTACCCTTCTTCATCTGTCTCTCAGGATTATGAGAAATATTCTGGGCATATGTTGGAAAAGACGGAGCTCAATGTCAGTACTGGTCTCACCATGTGATTTTTATTTTGTATTTGTAGTTCGTGGAAGGTGACTTCTAACTGAAAGGTTGGAGTTCCATGTCTACTCGGAGGCATCTCAGAAGACATAGAAAAGCAGCCACTGAAAGCCCCATGAACATAGCTCCACTCTGATTCACATGGATCTCTGAGTTGAGGTCAATTCTGTGGCAGCTCTTTTGTTCTAAATGGTGTTTCATTGTTCAACAAACATTTGTTCAGTCATTGAACAAACCCTTGTGAATTCCTACTACAAGCAGATATTCTAAAACTTTGAGAAGTCTTAGTTTCATGCAGTGTGTATGGAATCCCAGACTGTAGGTGGTCAGCACCTCTAGTGCTTCATGGAAGCTGCAGGGTGTTTGTGGTGATGGCGTCATGTCCTCCTGGGTCACTGTGCATTTTACGAACACTTTCTCCGAGCCCAGTCATCTACCACGGGGGTCCCAAATCCCTGGGCCATGAAGCCGAGCCCTAGGATTGCCAAGTCCTTTAGCTGTAGGCTCCAGGGACAGGCACATAATTTGCTGTATGTTCAGTCCAGGAACTGTGCACTGCTGAAAAGCAGGAGTGTGAATTCTTCAGAGCATTAGCCGCTTTTAATGAGGAGAAACAAACAACTACTTGTTTACACCTTAGCTTGCAATCACCACACCAATTCCTTATTCGCACTCTTGACTCACAAAAGAACTTAAACAAAGGTTAGTTCCCCAAAGGCCTCTTATAGAGCAGGCATGGGGGTTGGGAAGAGGATGGAAAGTAACAAAAGAAAATAGAAAAAAAATTTTTTTAAACCCACTCAAGGTCTTGTCCAAACGAGTTGTCACCAAAAAAATGAAAGCCAGATGTTATTTTAGTGAGAAATAAATATGTGGCCAAGCTGTGGATTGAACCCGAGGTCTCCCTGGATGGGTTCCACGTGTGTCGGTAGCTAAACTGCCAGGTATTGGGGGCTCACAGGCTTACATTCTTTCTATTGTCTTTTGACAGTCACACAGCACACACAGGCGGTTAATGAGCAATTAGCATCCCAGCCACACATCCCGCCATAGTGGTGCTGATCAGATGCTGATCACAGCTCATATGTCAGATGCAAACTAGTGCTGGGAGCCACAGGGTTTGAGGCCAAGACCCATGTCCAGAGAATGGAGAAAAGGCAAATTCAGTTGAAAGTGCTATGTCCAGCTTCTCAATGAGAGATCTGCTTTTGTTGGGAGCCTTTACATCCTCATGGGGAGCATACTTCAGATAACCATCGAGGAATTACAGATGGAATCAGGGCCTCAGAGCAAAGAGTGGCCCTGTGGGGTTTAACATTACAGCGCTTTCTTCCCCAAGTCGGATTCAATGTGAGCTTTTCAGCCAACGGAAGTGTTTTCAGTAATTGGACCAATCTCCATAGGAAGAACGCTGAGCTTGCTACTGCTTCTGTCACAGCGTTTCTCATCTCTTGGATTTTTCTCACACATTTCATGTTCTAGACATAGTCCACTGTGTTAGTTTTTGAAATGTGCTGTGCTGGTGTTAGAACTTCCTTGGAGGGCAGGAGGGAGGTGAAGGAGGGGAAAAGTACTGGGATCTATCTCAGAGGGATAGTGGAGACTAGAACAGAGAAAGAGAAACCCGTCAGAGAGAGGCCAGCGGCAGCATACTTGGAGTCCATGGAGATGGGAACCAGAGGGTCAGGGTGGAGACGACATTCAGGATGCTCAAGGCCGGGTGTTGTGGTGCATGGACAGAGGGACAGGACAGACACGAATTTAGATAAACCACAGACTCTGGAGGAAGACATGCAACTGAAAGACTACATTATAGGCAGCTAGCAACGAGCTCTTGTGATGTAGTCTATAGAGCTGAGCTGCTAAGCAAAGATCATGACTCTCTTGTGGTTCTAATCTCTCTGCTGTTTCAAAGGTGAACAATAGTATCCTTCCATGCACTTTACAGCCTCAGAAACCCAGTGGAGTATTAGCTATGAATCGGTTTCAACTGGATGCCAATGAGTTTAAGAGAGAGCAAGGATCTCTCAGGAGGGAGGGATTTATCAAGAGCCTTATCTTTATGGAACTCTGAGATTTCCTTTTATATAAATTGTTGTTGTTGTAGAGTCTGCACCCACCCATAGCTGACCCTCTGGCAGGTTTTCAGAGGCGCTTAATCTCTTGGGAGGAGATTACCCATCCTTCTTCCATGGAGCAGCTGGTGGATTCAAACCACGTGCTATGCTTTCGGGATTGCAGCACAGCTTCTATCTCTAGGTCACCAGAGAGATGATAATAATTTCTTAGTTATCTAGTGCTACTCTAACAAAATCTACCACAGCTGGGTGTCTTTTAAAAACAGAAATGTATTTTCTCTCAATTTTGCTGCCTGGAAATAGAAATCAGGTTGTCAGTTCTAAGAGAAAGTCCTTCTTTGTCTCTGTATTTAACTTCTAATGGCTGCTGCTGATCTCTGGCATTCCTAGGCATAAAGGTGCATCTCTCACAACCTCCTCTCCCTGCCTGATTTTGTCATGCTTTTCCTTTTCTAAGACATCGTTCTGAAGGCAACGGGTTTATGAACCATGCTTCTCTGTTTGGACATTACAGAAGAAAACCTTTATTTCCAAATGGTTCTATTTATAGGTATGGAAGTTAGGATTTCTAACTTCTATAATTTGGGGTGACACAATTCATTCCAGATCAAAATTAATAGCTCCCTGGGTTGTTGTTCTTGTTCTGTACTCTTGAGTCAGAATTGATTCATAGCTGACTCTCCAGCACATTTCCAGAGGCTAGAAATCTCACAGGAAGAGACTGCTCCCTTTTCTCGTGGAGCAGCATCTCACGTGGATTCAAACTGCCTGCCTTTGGGTTGGCAGCACAACACCTTACCCATGAGGCTAATATATCAATCACTTTGAAGTATAAAACTCTTACTATAGAGTGGGAATTGGAACCTACTCATAGGCAAATCTAGGGTCTGGGGAGGCTAGAAATCATATCGGAGGAGACTGCCCTTTTTTTCCCCTTATAGCTGCTAGTGATTTTGAACTGAGTTTGGGTTAAAAGCACTACTTCCTGTGGATCACTCTACCAGAGCTCCTGAAAGTATTATGAGCATGGTATTTAAGAACTGAAATTATTACGGAAGCTCTCGTGGTAGCATGTTGTACTGTTAACCAAAAGGACCAATGTCTCCACCAGTTTGAGTTCATCAGTGGCTCTGAAGGAGAAAGAGATGCCATCTTCATCCATTAACGCAGCTTTGATGGCTTAGTGGTAAAAAGTTGCACTGTAATCCCAAAGGCATGCAGTTCAAATCCACTAACTGCTCAGTGGGACAAGGATGTGCAATCTCCTCCCTTGCTATTAAACCACTGATGAAAACCCATTGAAGGGTCAGCTATGAGTCCGTTCTGATTCAACAATGTACAACAACAACAACTTACTAAGATTTATAGCCTCAAAAACTATTTAAGGGTTGCTGATGTCACATCATCAAAATACTACTGAGGATCATTAAAAACTGGCTTGAACTGCCAAATGTTCAAGCAGGATTTAGAAGAGGCTACGGTGGCAGAGCTATCATTTGCTGATGTCAGATGGATCCTGGCTGAAAGCAAAGAAAACCAGGAGAATGTCCATTTGTGCTTTAATGACTATGCAAAAGCATTTGACGATATGAATCATAACAACTTATGGCTAACATTGAGAAGAGTAGAAATTCCAGAACACTTAATCATCTCGAATGAAACCTATACCTAGACCAAGAGGCCATTGTGCAAACAGAACAAAGGAACACTACATGGTTTAAATTAGGAAAAGTATTCATCAGGGTTGTATCATTTCTCCATACTTATTCAATCTGTATGCTGAGAAAATTATTCAAGAAACTGAACTCTATGAAGAAGAATGTGGCATCAAGTTCGGAGGAAGACTCATCAATACCCTTTGTTATGTGGATGACACAAGCTTGTTTGCTGAAAGTGAGGAGGACTTGAAGCACTTGCTACAGAAGGTGAAACACTCCAGCCTTCTATAAGGATTGTATTTAATTGTCAGTCAAGAAAATGAAAATCCCCATTACTGGACGGATAAGCAACATCATAATAAAGTGAAAAAGGACTGAGACTGTCAGTGACTTCTTCTTACTTGGATCCACAGTCAGTATACTTGGAAAAAGCAGTCCAGATTTCAGCAGATGTATTGGACTGGATAAGTCTAGAGTCAGGGACTTCTCCAAATTATTGAGATGAAATGGTGTCAGTTTGAAGACTATGGTGCACCTGATTCAGGCCATAGTCTTTTTAGTCACTTGCTATGCATTTGAGAGCTGGAAAGTGACTAAGGATGACAGAAGAATTGATAGCTTTGAACTGTGATTTGGGAGAAGAGTTCTGAAAATTCCATGGACTGCCAAAAGAATGAACAGATACATCTTGCAGAAGGTACAGTCAGAGTGCTCCTTGCAGGCAAAGATGATGAAATTTCATCTCACATACTTTGGGCATATTGCCAGGATAGGCTGTTACTCTCAGAGGGATGTAATGCTTGGACAGATGGAGGGATGGCAAAGGAGAGGAAGACACTCAATCAGCTGAGTTGACAGAGTGACTGTGGGAATGGACTTAAGTGTGTCAGAGATTGCGAGGATGGCACAAGACAGGACAGGGTTCAGATCTGCTGTTCATAGGATTGCTGTGAGTCGTACTCAGCTCTATGGCATCTAACAACAGCATGAGTCAGAACAGACTCATTGGCATTGAGTGAGTAAGTCAATAAAAAAATGAGTAAGTGATTAGTATTTTTTCTGATTAAGACTTTAGATATGAGGTAAAGAAAGAAGATACAGTCCTTTAAACTTAAATTTATCCTAGTAAAGAAGTTTTCAAACTAACTTATTGTGTTGTTATGTGCTGTTGGGTTGCTTGTGACTCATAGCAACCCTATGTACAACAGCCCTAAACCCTGCACTATCCTGTGCCAATCACACTGTCTCTGACACTCCCATCCCGATTACCCCAGTCACTGAATCAATCCACCTCATAGAGGGTCTTCCCCTCCTGTGCTGTTCCTCCTCACTGCCAAGCATGATGTCCCTCTCCAAGGACTGGTCTTTCCTTACAACATGTCCAAAGTATGTTAGGTGGAGCCTCAGAATCCTTGCCTCCAAGGAACCACCCAGTTTAACCCTTTCCAGGATGAATCTGTTTGTTTTCCTAGCAGTCCACAGTACTCTCAATACTCTACTCCAGCACCACAGCTCAAAGGCATCA